>NC_041397.2:150700203-150857703 GCF_900747795.2 Erpetoichthys calabaricus
AAAAGGATTCCTCACGCCTGGACAAACTGGTGAGGAAGGCAGGCTCTATTGTAGGCATGGAGCTGGACAGTTTGACATCTGTGGCAGAGCGACGGGCACTGAGCAAGCTCCTGTCAATCATGGAGAATCCACTGCATCCACTAAACAGTGTCATCTCCAGACAGAGGAGCAGCTTCAGCGACAGACTGCTGTCACTGTCCTGCTCCACTGACAGACTGACGAGATTGTTCCTCCCCCACACTATGCGACTTTTCAATTCCACCTGGGGGGGTAAACGTTAACATTATACAAAGTTATTGTCTGTTATACCTGCATTTTTATCACTCTTTAATTTAATACTGTTTCTTTATCAGTATGCTGCTGCTGGAGTATGTGAATTTCCCCTTGGGATTAATAAAGTATCTATCTATCTATCTATCTATCTATCTATCTATGGGATTTGCTACTTGATTGACATTCTGGGTCATCACGCACGCACAATCAAACGTGTGAGCTACTGCAAAACTCCAGCAATGTACTGTAAGTGACCTAGTTAACCCTCCAATTTATATCTACTAAAGAAGGGATATAAAAAAAATTGGACTGAACATGCGGAATGAGAAGAGTAATTTTTTTCTCACAATGTCACAATCGAAGTACGTTTGTGTGATCTGTAAATCTATCATTGCTATTCCAAAGAATGGAAAATGTGTAAAGGCACTTTCGAACTGTTCATAAAAACTACGACACTGACTTCACTCTGAAAAGCGAGCTGAGAAAGAGAAAGGTGAGGGAACTAAAATCGCAGTTAATCGGACAGCAGTCATTTTTCACTCAACTTAATTCAAAAGCAAAGGCAGACACCAAAAGTGTGAGTTACTCCATCATTAAGCATAAAAAGTCCGTCCAAGATGGAGTGATGATAAAAGAGGCCTTCGTTGAGGCAGATGGCTAGGGGGAAATTCCTGCAGTGATTTGGAGACCTCTGGCCGGGGATAAAGGAGTTTCTCCTTGTCATTAAACATGCAGAATACCAGCAACGTGCAGCTTAATGATGATCAGTTGTTGCTATACTTGGCATTTTTTTACCGATCTGACCAACATTTTGAATGAGCGTAATTTACAGTTGCAAGGAAAAGAAAAAACCATGGTCAATATGATTAGCTTGGTTAATGCTTTCAAATGAAAAATGCAACATCTGTCCTCAAAGCTGCAGTGCCATGATTTGGGGAACATCCAAAACCACACGTAAGAGCTGGAGATGCAATGGAAGGAGTGCGCTCAACTTGACTTGGACTATGCAACCCTTGCTGACTCCATGTGGTGCAATTCCTAGGAGTAATTCTGAGGTGCTTGATAAATACAGGCCCTGAATTAATAAATGAAGTTAATTATATCCTGTACTAGCTGTGTTACTTGGATTTTTCTGAGAAATTTGCAAAGGTGCCATTTGTTAATCGGGTATATCAGAAGTACTTATGTAACTAGATACTTTTTCTGCATACATATCTGTATGGTTTCTTTAGCAAGGGCTATTATTATTGAAAGGCAGTGTTGTGTATTGTTTAAAGCTTTGAACCAAGAACTTGACCCTGAGGTCTGCTACTGCTACTGACACCGTGTGACCACGATTAAGCCACTTCACCTGCCAGTGCTCCAAATGGAAAAAAAAATGTAACTAGTTGTATCTCAAATGTTGTAAGTTATCTTGGATAAAGATGTCAGTCAAAAAAATTAATAATAGTGCTATTAGGTTACTAGAGCTGCTTACTCATGAAGATGGTATATACAACTGTCCATGAGTAAAACATTCTTGCATTAGATTAATTGCTGCTTTTTCTTGTAACTTGGCTTTCTATGATGGTCATTGCAAACCACAATTTTAGGGGAAAGTGCTTATTACTATCATTATCAGATGTTTAAAATTTTCATTTGTTTACTTCGTTCACTCAAGTATTTCTTTGTGTTTTTCATCATTTGTATGTGGTCTCCTTTTAAAGTCTACAGATATGAATGTATATAAAGAATTTTGGAGAGCAGGGTTAATGGATCCGAGGACACCTCTTTCACCTCTGCTTCTCTCTCCCTTCTTTTTTGCTTCTAGCAAAGAAACACCTATGCTCACTAGAACTTTATAGCATGTTTGCCTTCCATTTTGCACATGACTGTACACACCAAACATGATCACATTGCTTTTTTCCAGTCCAGGACACCGCCCCTTCTTCAGTTGTTTGTCCACCCTTATTGCTTTTGCTGTCTCCTTCATCTGGAAAAACTGTAGCCCAGTGCAGCGCATAGCATGTACATTAGCATGATATTAATAAATGTCAACAAATAAAAAAAACACAAGTCAGATAATTTCTTTCTATAACATCACCAAAATTTCAATCGAGTCAGTAAAAGCATTTTTGAGATTTTGGGATATTTAGTTTTTCTACTGTGCTACTCCTAAATATGGATATACCAAAATTCCTTTTTTAGTGGATACCTACTGCCCTAGATATATATTTCTGCCAAATTTTAGATTTTCAATTAAATGCAAAATAGTGTGACTGAGTGAATGAACTTTACATTTGAGACAGATAGATAGATAGATAGATAGATAGATAGATAGATAGATAGATAGATAGATAGATAGATAGATAGATAGATAGATAGATAGATAGATAGATAGATAGATAGATAGAAATCTATATAAGCAAAAGCATAGTAATCAAAATCACTATATTATAAGTAAACCAGAAATGATACTGGTACATTAAATTCATGTGATAGGGAAGTATGCAGCATAATCCAGGTACAGTATGACAATAAGAAGGCAATGAAAAAGGAAAAAAAATATTAATTAAAAATCTAGGATGAAGACACAGGTCAAATGTGCATGGGTTGGGAGCAGCCGTCTGTTATCAACTATTAACAAAATGCACTTAAATCAGTTTCCTGGACAATTCACTTCCTTGTTTAGTCTTGTTAATCTCCTACCTGAACCCAATTATCAAGTGTTTTTGTTGTCAGTATTTAGCTATTCAGAATTACAGCATACAAAATTAATTAATGTAGCTAAAACAGGCAGTAATTTGTTTTAAAAATGACAATCATTTGTTAAATACAGTTATAATTCCTGATCACTACCCAAAAGCAGTAAATAGGAATTGAATTGTCACAGCTCCTCCTTTTCCTCCTCTTCTTCATGACACTTTGGAGATAATGCCCTCGAGTCACAGGCTTACAGTTACCTGTGTCTGCAGGCACTCTTTTAAAAGGTCTTTAATTCCCACTGCAACTCTGTATTTGAACGGTATTATGAAGGACAGTATAGATTTACTGTATGGTATTGATCCAACTTTTACTACTTTCAGGTCAAACCTTTTTTTGTCTTACACTGATACTCTCTGGAAAAATCTGTGTGTACGCCAAAGTGAGACATGACCTGAAATTAAATATTTTTATGGTTTTCTTGAATCTGGGTAAAATTGTAAGAAAAAAATTAAATATATTATGAATAATCTTCCATGTACATATAGTAAAAAATGAGTAATAAGTAATTAAAGGGCTAAATTATAAATATTCAATTGGCAGCAAATATACAATGTCATTCATACATCATTTTTAATGCTAGCCTGCACTGACAGAAAGAGGAGTATAAGTACTAAATAATCTACTTTAGCTTACAACTTGAATTAATCACAAATGTCTTGCACACTACACATCTGCAGTCTATAAAAATGTATTAAACACGGACCATGCTTGTAAATTTATTTTGTTTCAACTCTTATGCTGTATTTTCAATAAAATATTGTAGAAGCATGACCACTGTTGGTTTAACCATATTTTATATACAGTACTTTCACTGTTACATATTTATTAATCTGCTGGTTTAAGAAATTAAACAAACACTACGATTAAAAAACAGCAGTTAATTATAGAAACTGACCATTAAGAAATATTTAAAAACAAAGCAGTAAGCAAACACATTGTTGAGGTCTACTTGCTAGTCATATAATATTAATGTACCAAATGTGGCTAAACATACCTATATAAGTTTATATGGCATTTTCATACATTGCTTAGCCAAGAAAATATCCATTAAAATAAATGCATTGTTTTAATGCTTAGATAAATGTAGAACATTTGATATCATTTTAAATGAAAATGTTCTGTACTGTATTAACTAGATTTTTATATTTGTTCCAGTGCTCTTCAACACAATTAGATTATCTTATTTTTAATTATGTAATGCTCTGATTTGCATTTAAAATATTTTCCTTACTCTGTAGTTTACATTTTACAGATTCATTCTATCAAGACATTGTGAAACATATCTCATTTTGATTGCTTCCTCCTAAAGTTTGAATGACCTCTATGTTCTGAAACAAATTTGCAACCTGCTCCCACCTTACCTTGTCCTTTAGAATATTTATTAAAATTAAATCAATGAAATAAAGCCTTATTATTTCTATTATTTGTTAGGTTCTTCCTGACTAGATTTTTTACCTACACATACAAATCCAATTGATTTGAAGGTCTGGGTAACCCGGTCATCCTTTTTATTTTGTCCTGATGGGTTGTTTATTTTGCTGGTGCTGGTGGTGACTCAAGCTTCATTTATCTGAAATTTTTCAGGTAAGGAAGACCATTATGTGAAGGTAAGGAAGAAGATTCAATGTAAGGTAGTTACTTACATACTTACTCACTAATATTGGCGCTGGAGAGTGGTGTTGTGTTGCATGCTGATTAATACATAGTGTTATGAAATGGACGTTAGAAAGCAGGCAAAAACCCTACCTGGTCTACACAGCAGAGGAAACCTTAACTTCAGACAGACAACCTGCTGGCTTCAGCTGGAGTAGGCCTAAAATAAGAGAGCTGGAAAAACAACTAAAATGTACATAAATTATCACAAAGCATACTGCAAGAGGAGGGTAATGCACAAATGGGCATGCAAAGAACCTTTAAAAAATAAGATTTACTAATGATATATCAAAAAATACAATGATACGCTCCACATTTAAAAAGAAGCACAAAGGAGTTGCTAGATCTCCCTGACTCATATATGTAGCTAGAATTGGCCCAGAAGTGGACTTGTAAGGGTGATTGCCACCTTTTGGGCTTCCACTGACAAAGAACATGGATCATACTCATATTTAAAGAGACAATACACAAATACATAATCACATAACATTAAAACATGAAAAATAATAACTCAAATAAGAAGAAACAATTAAAAAACATAAAATACACATAATCTTCTGAGTATAGCACATAGAGCTAAGATTTTAACTGTACACTTAACAAAAATGATCCTATTGTAACATGCGGCCTCAGCCATTACCCAGCTAGGACGCCAACTAGATGGAAGGATCGGGGAGAGAGCACCTGAAGGCACTACCTCCCCTGGGACGCTAGGGGGCAGCCCTTCTGGGTGGCTGTGGTACCATGGATTCCTGCAGGGCACACTGGGAGCTGGGGTCTGGTACAACCTTGTTGAGTTTTGTGGGGGCTGCCAGGGGGAGCTGCAAAGCCCTATACTCGACTTCCACCACACTTGGGAGTGGTTCCAGCTAATCATGATGAGCCACCAGGAGCACTCCCAGGTGCTGAATAAAAGGAGCTGCCTCACTCCATTTGAGAAGCCAGAGTCGGGAGGAGGACAATGAAGCTCACTGAAGAGGAGTGGAGATGGAAGGACTAGCAAAGAGAAGGAACTGTGCTTACTTTGCTCTACTGCTGTGGTTGTGTACTGTGCTGTGGGGAGCAGAGAAAACGTTCCCACCTGTAAATAAAATCATGTGTTCTGTGGCAAACTTGTGTCTGCCTGTCTGTGTTGGGTTAGAGTGGCTGTACACGCCCTTGGGCATCACACTATAAGTCACCAGTGTAATATTACTATCTGATCTTTCTGTATTGATAATATTAAGTCATGAATTCACACTATTGCATGCTTTGGGGGTCTATAATACATTCTTAGAGTCATGTTTAAATCCTTGTTACTTTCTGTTTGTACCCAAATATCCTCATAAAGAAGCACCCCTCTAATTTATTGTATATATTAAAATCATTAAAACAATCTTTAGCCTATGATTGTTTCATTTAACCACGTCTTTTATCCATTGCTTGAAACACCATTGCTTATGCTACCTACAAAGGTACATTTTTAGGTGTAATCAGGAGAATTTATACCACCGCCCTATCACTCTATTTTACCCTGTAAAGCTCCAAACTGACTATACTGAATGAACGTTCTTACTCTTGCCTTAGATTGACATTCATTTATGATTTCATCTGATGCTGCCCCAGCTGATATACATTTCTCCAATTTCAATGTAACCATGTTGAACAGTCTCCATTACTGATGCTCTGGCCAAATATACCCTATAATTGGCTCTCTCTCAGAGTCACTGTTGTTTGAGTCATTGTAACAAGCAAAATGATTGTTTGACTTCATAATGGGATATTAATTGCAGGAATTATCTCAATGTGAACACCCATGTAGAAGCACCTGCTTTCAAAACAATTGGTGTGCTATTTTAGTGAATATTATACAATAGAAAAATGTACTTGAAATCTGGTCTGCCTTCCTCTTCATTCCCTTATTAAATGGAGCTCAACTCCTGGTTACCCATCCCAGAAGTGCAGGTTGTGTCTTTTATATAGGGAATCCCCAAATCCCATAAATCTCTGACTATCATATAAGAAGATTTTAAAACCTTCACATATTGTTAATTTTATCAAAACTGACACAAAGTACAAATAGAATTTCTGAGAAATAATCCTTACCACTTCTGCTTATAAAATTTTATTTAATGTTATTTATTATTAAGCATCTTTAAAAAGTTAGATATCCTCCTGGGGACAAATAAAGATCTATCTAACTATTACACGTTATATATTTGCTTAACCTCCCATTCACTAGCTGTCATTAGATTACCAAAACAGGCAATACATGTATCATCATGCTACACATGATTATTATGATAATCATACACATGATTATGCATGATAATACCTGTGGCAGGCAATATCTTTGTGAAAAAACGCAATACTTTTTTTTGAATGGCTAGAATAAGTTTCCATATGATTCAGCATATATGTCAGCATTAGGGCTGTGCTAAGGGAAAATGTCAAAACTTCACCCACAACAGCTGCTATGAGAAGACACACAAACAGAAAATGTATTCTTACTTCAAGAAAATACTACCAAAAATCTGTGATACAATTTATTCCAACTTACTTTTATTGTCATAAGCACTTCTCAGAAACACAGAAGACAGGTTTATTGAATCAAAACCTTTGGTGCTTCAAAGTGGACATACTGTATTTGGCAAGTTTTAATGCTTTTGTCTTTCACTTCCATTTTAAAGTGCAATAGCAGGCTAAGTACTTTTTAAAATTAATTTATAAATGATCCACTTTAGAACTCAATTTATTTTAGCACAGTAATATACAGTATATTGTGATTGTCAATAAATAACTTTGACTTGAAAAATACCAGACTGATCCTTTAATTCTTGCCAACTGACACCATTGCTTTAGCAATTTTAAAAACTCATGTCAAACTCATCCCGGGTTTGGAGGTGACCCATTGGTACTCTACAGTCCTGTATCATAACCCAGAGGTATCAGTGTTGCCATTTAGTTCCACACAGTGTTCAAAATGGCTGGACACCATCAACTTTGGAGTTGATGCCCCAGAGTGTTCACATCTTACATTAGACAGTGATCCACCTGCCTATTCATCTCATGACTAATACCCCCCCTCCCTTGCCATTTTTGAGGGGCACTGTCTCTCTAATACGTACTGTATGTGTCATCTGCTGCATATCTACAGTAAGCTTCCAGAAAACGAGTCTACAAGAATGTTAAACAGCATTGGCATTGTATCTGTTCCCTTTTTTTTAAGTGAAACTGTACTTATTTCATTCTGTATATTTCTTTTTAACTAAATAAATGTACACTATATGCTATGTGCTTATTTATCTGGTAGATTAAATTATTTGTGGCAGATTTCACTAACATGATAGTAGGCCTTCTTAAGTCGTATTACGTTCCGCGCCCCTCTAACATGGAATGCTTCTGTCATTGTTGCACTTGTCTGTCTTTACATAGTTGTAATGGAAAGAACATATTTACTTAATACCCCTTTTAAAATATATTTTACTGTTTCCTATATTTCTGTACTCTTAGTCACATATTTAAATGAAAATAAATTAGGTATCTTAAAATATATATTGATGTTTACAATAGAAGTAATACAAATAGTAATACTGTTACAAAGAGGAGAGGTAGGGGCTGATCTTTGGTGCTAACTTAGCCTTGACCTCTGGATGAATTTGCTGGTAGTGAACATAATATGCTTCACAAAGCCAAGAAAGCAATTCTATCCTCTGTTTTGCAGCCATGAAGAATGAGTGATGGCATGTGCTAAAGAGAATAGAAAGACTATACTGATCTGAAAAGTAATAAACCATAAAAAAATAAAAGTAATCTTAAGATGTCTAACTTTGGATGATTTACCTTTGCCATAGGGGTTCTAATGTTTCTCTTGGGGAAGATCTAATTAAAAAAAAAAAGTTATTAACAAGAAGAAATCAAGGGAACAAACTTAAAGTGGAAATGTCAAAAGAAAAAAATATGAAGTTCTCTTTACCCTACCCTCTGTACTTGTATTGCTCACTAGAAACAAAAGAGATTTTATTATGTATTTTAGCTATGATACGTGGTAACACAGAAAAACCTATACTAGTTTTAAATATTTATCACCATAAATTTGCTAATGCTTTTTCATAACCAAATAGAAAATAAGACAGCAGAAGACAAAATCCCACTGAGTACAAAAATTATTTGCTTAGACAGATAAAATATTTTGTTATTGATGAAAAGAGAAAAAATAATTAGCCTATCCACAACCAGATGCATTGATTTCTGTTTATTAATGGTAAATAGAACTGTTTAAAAATAAATAAAACATGATTAAAAAAATGAATTTCTGTGAAGAAGTGATGGAATACAATGAAAACCTTGATTGAGTTATACATAAAACTAAATCTGCTAGAACATTAAAATGGATTTTTTATAGGTACAGTACTGTGCAAAAGTTTTAGGCAGGTGTGAAAAAATGCTGTAAACAAAGAATGCTTTCAAAAATGGAAGTGTTAATCATTTGTTTTCATCAATCAACAAAATGCAGTGAATGAACAAAAGAGAAACCTAAATCAAATCAATATTTGGTGTGACCACCCTTTGCCTTCAAAACAGCATCAATTCTTCTAGGTACACTTGCATACAGTTTTTGAAGGAACTCGGCTGGTAGGTTGTTCCAAACATCTTGGAGAACTAACTACAGATTTTCTGTGGATGTAGGCTTCCTCACATCCTTCTGTCTCTTCATGTAATCCCAGACACACTCGATGATGTTGAGATCAGGGCTCTGTGGGGGCCATACCATCACTTCCAGGACTTCTTGTTCTTCTTTACGCTGATGATAGTTCTTAATGACTTTGGCTGTATGTTTGGGGTCGTTGTCCTGCTGCAGAATAAATTTGGGGCCAATCATACGCCTCCCTGATGGTATTGCATGATGGATAAGTATCTGCCTGTATTTCTCAGCATTGAGAACACCATTAATCCTGACCAAATCTCCAACTCCATATGCAGAAATGCAGCCCCAAACGTTCAAGGAACCTCCACCATGCCTCACTGTTGCCTGCAGACACTCATTATTGTACCGCTCTCCAGCCCTTCGACGAACAAACTGCCTTCTGCTACAGCCAAATATTTCAAATTTTGACTCATCAGTCCAGAGCACCTGCTGCCATTTTTCTGCACCCCAGTTCCTATGTTTTTGTGCATAGTTGAGTCGCTTGGCCTTGTTTCCACGTCGGAGGTATGGCTTTTTGGCTGCAACTCTTCCATGAATACCACTTGTGGCCAGACGTCTCCGGACAGTACATGGGTGTACCTGGGTCCCACTGGTTTCTGCCAGTTCTGAGCTGATGGCACTGCTGGACATCTTCTGATTTCGAAGGGTAATAAGCTTGATGTGTCTTTCATAAGTTTCCTTGGCCGACCACTGCGTCTACGATCCTCAACGTTGCCCGTTTCTTTGTGCTTCTTCAGAATAGCTTGAACAGCACATCTTGAAACCCCAGTCTGCTTTGAAATCTTTGTCTGGGAGAGACCTTGCTGATGCAGTAGAACTACCTTGTGTCTTGTTGCTGTGCTCAATCTTACCATGACATGAAACTGTCTTCCACAACCTCACCTTGGTAGCAGAGTTTGGCTGTTCCTCACCCAGTTTTAAGCCTCCTACACAGCTGTTTCTGTTTCAGTTAATGACTGTGTTTCAACCTACGTGTGACATTGATGATCATTAGCACCTGTCTGGTAGAATTGGTTGATCATACACCTGACTAGAATCCTACAAAATCCCTGACTTTGTGCAAGTGTACCTATAAGAATTGATGCTGGTTTGAAGGCAAAAGGTAGTAATACCAAATATTGATTTGATTTAGATTTTTCTTTTGTTCGCTCACTTTGCATTTTGTAAATTGATAACAATAAACAATCATCATTTATATTTCTGAAAGCATTCTTTGTTTACAGCATTTTTTCACACCTGCGTAAAAGTTTTGCACAGTACTGTATATTAATTTTATTTCAAATCTTTTTGCATAAAAATGACTATTGTTTAAAAAAATTAAAAAATTATAAATAAGGTTATTGTTTAATTTAATAATTAATTTTGTAAAAATGAAATACACTCTTCTCTTCATTTCCAAAACTATTTTATCAACTTAAGGTCATGTGGCAACAGTATACTAGTAGCATTGCAAGAAAATGAAGGAAATTATACAATCAAAATTACATTAAAATGACATATATTCTAGCCTAAATTGTAATAGTTCAGTGTGAAAATAATATGTTATGCAACCATTGTAATGTAAATTCATTTAGTATTATCAATTATTATAATAAGTAATAAAAACAAACACAGAACGAGAAGACTTAATCTTGATGAGCTTAAAAAGTTTACAAATGGGCATAAGTAATAATGATGCTTTGCATTGTTTGGTTCACATGTTTTTATTATAAGAAAATAAATCTCCACTGAAATGTGTTGAACATGGTTTTGTATCAATAAAAGCAGGGTAAGTGTCAGGTTCACTACATGCGCACACTTAAACTAGCATTCAAAAGAAATGTGGAGCAGGCCCGCACCTACGAAATTCTGGACCCCAGGCAGCTGACAGAGTTCGGGCCCCTTTCATGTTTCAAATATGTGCGTATATTTTAAAACGCCACTTAATTTCGAAAACCTGGTTTTTGACGAAGGGTTTTGAAAGTCAATGGTTAACTAGGAATAGTTTATTCTGAAAAACTCATTCTGAATATAAAATATCTCTCCATATTGTGTAAACATCATGGTAATCAGCAGTTACTGGCTGGTGGGTTAATCCCTTAACGCTTTGCTGACCATTTTCTAATTTTAATATTTGAAAAATCATCAATGACTTTATCAAAGCTTATGGTATTTGCAAGTTCATGTTCAATGGATAACGTTGCGAGACCATTCAGCCTCTGCTGGGTCATAGTCGACCGCAAATGATTATTTATAATTGCAAGTTTGCTGAATGATCTTTCCCCTTGTGCCACAGAGACAGGTAGACAACAAAATATCCTCAACGCTACGCATAGTTCTGGATATATGCCTTCAAGTCCAATCTCAAATATCGAGTTTAGTAAATCAAGACAACTGTTACCACAATCTTTGAAAGTCGCATCATACACATTTTTGATGTGAAGCAACTCTCCTTTCAAGTCAGTAGTCAGATCACTTGGGTATTTGGCAATCAAAATTCCGCAGGACTCAGATATTTCGTCAGCGCTCATATTCTTAAAATCTAAAACTGGGTGAAAAAGTTTGCATATATTGTTTAAAGTTGCGAAACACTGGGATAGTTCAATAATTACAGAATCCATAACAGAGTAGAATGTGCCGTTCCTAAATGTCTCCTCCGGACCTTGTTCTTGATCATGATCATCAGACGCATCCAAATCAGCTATATAGCGTCTTGGTCATTTGCGACGCCTTGAAGTCTTGAATTCTGCCGGAATTGCCATTTCATTTGCCACATGCTTTGCTTCAGATAAAATTGCTTGCCACTGCTCTCTAAGACTTGTCATTTCGTTGCCCAGATCTTCAATATTTCGTGCTGCAATTTCCAACGATAGAGTTCGACTGCAAGATCACACTTCTTTGATTGATGGATTGCAAAACCTTCAACCAAAATGTAGACATAAAAATTGCAACAAATGAAGAAAAATACTTTTTCAGACCTCGTGCTTCTGATCGAATTTCATGTGTATATTTTTGTGATATTATCACTTCATCTAAAGCTTGCAGAACGCTGGGCAACTTTCTAGCAATAGGCCGCACTATGTCGACCCTTGCGCTCCAGCGTGTGTCACTTAACCTGTGTAATGAGCAACCTGTCTTTTGCAGCAAAATTACCCATCTTTCAGGGCATGAACTGAAAAGAACGTAGATACGGTTGACACATCCAACAAAAGTAATAGCATCTTTGCAACACGAAGCGGCATTTACGCCGACAAGATTCAATGTGTGCGCTGCACACAGAGAAAAGAGGCAGCCTCGTTTTGCTGTAAGATGCGTGCCTGAACACCTTTCACCTTTCCGGACATATTGGCGCCGTTGTCATATCCTTGACCCCTGCAGTACCCAAGATCAACTTCATGTTCTTCCAATTTTGACAACATCATGTCGGCAATTTCTTCTCCCGTTTTCTTGTTACAGTCAACAAACTCGACAAATCTCTCGTGGATGGTCCATGTCCGATCTTTTCCTTGTGAACGTATCTCAAGACAAGAACATTCTGTTCGGTATGGGAGACATCTGGTGTAGAATCACATATCAGTGAATAATATATAGCTTCTCTTCTCTCAGATAAAATCCTATCCAGTACATGTTTTGCACAAAGAGCTATGAATTCATTTTGAATTCTCCAAGACAGATAATTGACCCTGAACTTCCTTCCACTTTCCTGGTTCTCTCGTACGTATTGTAAATGCTCGCGTAAAATGGAGTCATATTTTGCTAACAACCCCAGGATGCCCAAAAAGTGTCCGTTGTGCGGATTTCCAATTTCTTCTGATTCTCCACGAAACGGAAGGTTTCTGGAAGCCAGATACAGCACTATGTCAAGAAGGCATCGTAAGAGGGCCCTAAATCTGTCTATTTTGTTGCAGATCTGTTCTTCAAGATTTCTGTCAATGCCAAAACCTTTAATTGCTTTTCCCAGTTGTCGCCACTTAAGATAGCACTCTTTGTGTTGGATATTGCGCTCATGACTCACCAAATTCTCGTACAACTCCCTCCATCTGTGCTTCTTCGGATCAAAGCCCTCTTTTTTCGCCAACTGACTAACTGAAGACTTTTCTGAAATAGTAGGCATAAAAAGCAGGCATGTCACACAGTGCAACATTTGGTTCTTCTCACTTCATATAATCCAGTCTCTGGGAAAAGTTTCTCTGTTGTTAGACGATTTGCTGTACAACAAACCCTTTGGGAATATTTTCTCGAGGCGATCTAACGGGAGGCCTTTCATCATCTCCTCTAGTTCATCTTCACTTTTTAAATTGTTCATCACAGACACAATACACTGCCTATCGTAATCTTGTAGAGTTTCTGGCCAGTTTCCAGGATCTTTACAATCGAATGAAGACGAATATGTATGATTTTCCGTCTCCATGTACAGAGTCTGCTCACTGTCAGCATCACTGATGTGCGGTTCTGAGTCTGCCTGTTCATGCACCTGATCTGCATCTGGGTTAGTTTCTTCTTCATTTGATGTGCCATCAACCCCTTTATCATGTCCGTCTGGACTACTAGATAACACAGATACTTGGGATGTACCACCTTTATTGTCCGGGCTGGTATTATCGTTTTCAATATTGGCACTACCACTGGAATTGTCATTGTTCGACGACACAGGTTTTTCAAAATACCAGAGAAGTAAGTTTTTGTCCTTTAATTCTTCATCTTTTTTCTTCTGCTCTTTTTTTTCTTTCGCTTTTGGCACCCAGATTTATGTTGGTAGGGCATACTGTACTTTTTACAATCTGGATCCTATATGTAAAATAACGATAAGCGATGGTGGTATTAAAAATATATTGTAAATAAAACACACTAGTTCAATTTATATCATGTCCGTGTTACTGGACTGGTGAACTAAACAAAATTAAATTACAATGCATGTATTGTACAATAGCGCGCGTACCTGTCTCTGACTGCTGAGTGAGTCTGATGACAGCAGCTGTTAAGACCAAAAGTCCAAATACAAAATTAACGCAGATAGGTGCTTCTCTTCACTGTTCACATAATAATGAAATAATGCCAAATTATAAGCTTTTGTAAAGTCTAACTCTAAGCGTGCACGGAACAGTAGGCCCTAACTCTTAATACTCACACGACTGCGAGTGCGACTGTCCAGCACTGAATGAATAACTTCCGCGATTCGCGAAGGCAAAAGGTGGAGACTAAACATAAACATTGCCGCACCGCCATCAGCACTCATTCCGACTTGCGTATGTTATCTTGATGACGGACACGGGACAGCCTTTATGAGAATGCCGCTGAAGCTCTCGGTCTTGCATTTTCCCATGGATCGACGGATGACGGAAATGGAGTTCAAACTCAAAGCAGCTAGATCCGAGATCGTACCCACCAGCGACCGCTGTATGACGTTGACGCGCCCCTTCTTGATAATAAAGGACCTTTCAAGAAAAAAAAAAAAACTCGAAAAAGGGCAGGCCCCTATCTAGCTCGGGCCCCTGACAAGTGTCATGGTTGTCCCCCCCTAGGTGCGGGCCTGTGTGGAGTGAATGAAGTGTGAATGTGATGTGAATGAAGAAAGAATGAAACTATTGTGTAAAGTTTTTTTCTCAGGAAGATCACATGTCTCTTGGTGATAGAAGAATGCATGTTAGGGTAGAATTCAAGGACCAATTAGCTTTTCCCCTTTCCTCCAAAAAACCACAACAGAATTTATATTTTACTCACCTTTCTTCAGAGGCTCAAAAGGTGGCTGCCAGATATCCATCTCTCTGCCTCCTTCTCTGAAGTTTCTGACCTGGTGAAGAAAGCTGTTTGTACCAAGAACACAACTGCCTTCATTGAGGACATAAAGGAGTTTGATTTAGACCAGCTTTCTGTCATGAGATACTCCTTGCAGATTTCCTTTTGTGAGAAGCTCAGCATGCTTAATCGCAGTCACTGAGGTTAAAGAAAAGTATAAGTAGATCACAAAGGTATGCATAGGTAAACATGGTGAGCTGCCAACACAGTAAGGTTTTGACAGTGGAACACTACGTTGCTTCTTTAACTTCCAAGCTTAAGGATTTAGAGAACAGAAACCAAAGAAATAATTTCATAATAGTCATCAATGAAAACACAGAGAATGGAAGTCTGCATTTACCTCCTTTGCAGTGCTTGCTGTGCTTCTGTGTCAGTTTTCAAAATTCAGGTGCTATAAAAGCTTTTACACCCTATCTGTGCTACATTTATTTTTGGCTGTTATGTTGATTTTATATGTATGTATTATGTTGTATTGCTTCTAGCCTGTTTCTGTTTTGGATAATGCTTCTTTGCCTCTTTATAATGCATAAAATATTTATGGTATACTTAAAATAACTTTGTAAAATGAAATATAAATTAAAAAAAAGTAATAATTTTAAAAAGGGATTAAACACAGGTGATGAATATTCTAAAGGTTGGACGCAAGTAAACAAAACCAAAAAATTACACAAATGTTTACTAACATAAAGTTTAAAGCTGATTGCTTAAAGGTGAAATATAATTAAAAACTACTTTGATGTTATTCTAGTAACATCACCATCTTGAGAATATCAGATTGACTGAGGTGGTCCAGTCTGTCTTAACTTTATTTAAAGGTCTTATTACATTTTGTAGTTTGTTACAGATTATGGCACAAATTTAAGTGCGTGCCAGGTTTTATTATTTCACTATGATATACATCAAGTGCTTCGTAATTCTTACCTAACTTTTGTAATAGAACTATTTCTCTTTTAACTTACACTGCAACAGTAATGGGACAAATTAATTATTACTATTGTACTACTGTGAATTTTTAAAGTGGTGGGTGTGCAAAACAGACATAATAACAAGCATATAATGATGTAAAGCACCAAGTTACCGTGTACTGTATATTGTGAAAGCTGCAATACAATAATGTTCTATTTAAAACAGTATTTGTAGGACTGATTAAATTAAAGTGGCCTAGCATGTGTGTGCACATTCATGACAAAAGCAGTACCACAAAAATACAACTTGATCTTTCCAGACTTAAATTTAGCAGTATAAAGCATTTTATTGATTCTGTACTTGCATAACAATCGATTGCTGCTACAGTCCCATGTGATGCCTGGGTTGCCTGCAGCTGGCATACTCGTCTTTGAACCTGGGTCATTGATAGTTATAAACCGAGATTTGGCAATGAGGACACATATACCAGAAAGAGTGGGTGCAAAGTGTGCAATGTTTTATTTCCATTCAAAAAATTCCATTAATAAATGATCAAATAAATAAGTTAAAAATCCAAGGTTAAAATATAAGTCAGGACCTGTTCATAAAAACCATCATGAACCTCCGTGCATCCATGTAAAACCACAGCTCTTCTGCTCACCCATGCAGTCTGCTCAACAGTAGGATTTGCCTTCTGACAAGCATAGTCAACAATCTAACTGGCTTGTAGCCCTGCTGCCATCCCTCTGTGTTCAGCAAGAACCCTGTGAGTCCTTCACCCCTCTCCCACCACTGCCCCCTAGCATTCCATGGGAATCTCTCAGCAGTTGGTCACTCCTCCACCACGGGCACTCAACAGGAGCGACCCTACCCTGTGAGTGCTATCTTCTCCCCGAATACTTGCCTCCTCTTGATTTTTTTGTTTTGTTTTCTTCCTTTCCTTTAACCTCCCAATCTTTTATATCTTCCTATCTTTCTTGATCTCCCTTTTTAGCGTTTTTAAATTGACTTATCTGCTCAGGCTCCCTTTTGTATACTACTGTCAGTTTCAGTGACCTAATTATGCCCCACAGTGTGTAAATTAAGAAACCTGCTGAAAGGACCACGCCTGCACTTGAATACACGGCCAGTCAATTTCCCTATTAAACACCCCAGGGATGCATGGCTATACTACTTTGTGCATACTCACATGCACCAACCCTGAGTGAACTCTTTCCTATTTTTAAACAATGCACTGCCATGGACCCCTAAATCAATTTTACTATATCTCATAGATGGCACATCAATAATATTACCAATGCTGATTAAATTTCAATACACACTGTTCTTTCCACATTTTGGTTAGGTGTTTGGGTTCAGTTTGACTTTCTCAATAATAATTCTGAACAAGTCCTGGTCCTCGTGTGAACTGCTCCAGTTACAAAGTGTGTCTGGCTATGCCTGCTTCCGTTGAATTAGTAGTCAATACTTTGGTAAATGGCAATAAAACTGACATTTGATTTTTTCTAGGTCCTTGTAAAAATGTGATGATCTTCCCAGCTAAGGCAACTGACTAGTTTTTGACACCCCGGTTAGACAAGTTCTGACAACTGAGCTGTCTCATGTGAGACTGTGCTCTGCTCCTGAACCTTGTCTGTCAGTAACATCACAGCTAGTGCTGGAGGACTGCTGAATAATGCACATTGTATTCATAACTGGTATTCTCTGGAAGATATTACATGTTTGTTTGCTTTACTGCAGACTTGTGCAAAAACAGAATTCTATTGTCTAATACACTACTGTTCCCCAGTTTTTTGAATATATTTTTCAAATGAGTGATTTTTGAAAATTTTACTAACTGGGTATTTAATTAAAAAATACTTAACAAAAACTTACATAAGCTTAAATCTGAATTCATTACATTTAAAATAGCACTATAAATATGAATTTTAGTAAACGTCTTTGTACTTGGCAGAGTATTGTGTCAGTAGAAGATAATTATAATGTCTCAAATATCATTCAATCAAATCAAATGGCACATCGTATTCACACACCAGTTTACAGTCATCAGTGTGGGTGTGTGTGTGTTTGTGTGTATGGTTGGGATAAAAGAAGAAATTGGAGTGCCTGAAAAAAAGATGCAGAGAAATGCAGGGAATTTGCTAGCGCTACATAGTCAATGACAGGACCCAGGTACCAGTAGAGTCAGGCAAAAGTACAAGCCACTTCACCATGCTGCTCCTATTAATAACTAGCCATGAATCTGCTTAACACTGAGACTAACTAAACCATTAAACAACGTTAGGTGAAATGCAGTCCTTCCTGTCTAGGATGTACTAACAGAATCACAGGAATGTACAGTGGGGGAATATACTAGCTTGACTTGTATGCTAGATTTTACTTGCCAAAATACTAGGCATCATAAAGTATATCCTGAAAAAAAAAAATCAATTGCTTTTATACTTCTCTTGTTTGAATCACTTTTACAATGATCAAAAATTTCCTTATCACTGGGTGTTGGATGCCAAACATCATCTTAATCTCACTTTCACTTAAAAAAAAGTACTTACGTAAAGATAGAGGTATAACTCAAAGCAAATTTTAATTTTTAGCATTTGTTCCCCATGAAATGAATACAACTAGACAAACTTCAGGCTTTCATTAGTTGAGTGTCATCATTAATCATTAATTGAATTTGAATGGATGTCCAGGAAGTGCAGCTATCACCAAATCTCTTAGGAAACCTAGTGTAAGAAATAAAAGAAATAATTAAAAACATAAGCAGCAACAAAGTGCTTTCAAACATTGAGTCATGACAAATTTAGATGTGAACAGAAATATAAAATGATGAAGCTATTTGGAGTAGAGATCCATCATCATTTCTAGTTGCAAAAACTATGGAATACAATGAAATACTTCTTTAGTCTAGGTGTTTGATAAATTCTGGCTATTTTCAGGACAAATATAGGACAAATTTGATATTAGGTGGAAGTATCCTTATATATCACAACATTGCATCCTCAAACCTGCTTAATCCAATTTGGCAAGTATAATCAATGTGTTACATGCAAGTACTCGAAGCAGCTTGGCTGGGTGGCAACACAGATGCTCTCCATCTGCCTTTCAATTTCCAGCTGCCCTCTTCAAATAAGCTACTGACAAAACAAGAGAGCAAGTTCTAGATATTATTAGCTACAAAGCATGGGCTATGCATAGTTTTCAAGACAGAACCTAGAACAAGCAAGCTTCTAATTTGTGAATTTCCCATTGGGATTAATAAAGTATCTATCTATCTATCTATCTATCTATCTATCTATCTATCTATCTATCTATCTATCTATCTATCTATCTATCTAATTAGAATGTGGACTGTTGAACTTCCTGGAATCATTAATAGGAGCACAAAAATTCACCTGAAGCTAAAACATTAAGACTAAGAATCAAATCCAGACAAGGAAAACTGTGAGTCATTAGCAGAAAATCAGAACCTGATTCACTAAACCAACACAGTTCATTTCCGTAATCTCCGAGAAATTGCCACAAACAGAAAAAATATGTCTAAGGCAAAACCAAAAAAAAACACATTAACAAGAAAAGAGGAATTTTTCAGTCTTTATAAGCAATTAATATACACTGCAATTTGTGTTTAAAATGTTTATGTAACAATGTATGGGATGTTTGCTCGATTTATTTGTTTATATACACACACATAAAGGTACTATGAATTAAACAGCAGGGGGGTATTTTTTGTACGTTGCTTAAACCATCCGAGATCAGGTGCCTCATCTTGGATGAGTTAATGCCAGTGAAACTCATCCTGATAAGTCGGTTTTTCAAACGCAGCTGTGTATTAGATTAGTGTAGCTGGATCTAATCATACGAGATGAATGCGCGCGCCCGCGCTGAGTGAAAAGCCCATATATATTGAGTCTAGAAAACATGATCAGCAAGTCTTTGATAGGCTGCAACAAAATGACGAAAGAACGGGCGCATTTTTTGTCACACACGCGGCGCAAGACCTTTTATTCAAAGGACACAAAGAATTTCAAGATTTAATATACATAAGGGGTAACACTGCAAAAGCAGCCCAGACCAGAAAAGACGGCTGGCAAAAAGTGGCCGAAAAAATTAAACGCTAAGTAGTGTACATTGTAGGCTACTTACTGAATGCAGCGTTTCATTTCCTATGTGTCAGATTAATTATTATTTAATATGTCATAATTCCAGATCAAACGTGAGCACAAGGAGAACATGGGAACAGGTTAAAGTGAAGTACAAGAATATACTTCAAACTGGTAAATATTGGTATATAACTATTTAAAGAATTGTTGACAAAAAGAATCATATATAATATAAAAAACATTAATTTTAAAGCTAATAAGGAGCAGACAAGCAAAAAACAGGTGGAGGTCCACGCGGTCCAGACCTAACCCCTGCAGAAGAGTTGGCTCTCCAGCAAAATGCCCATCGCCCTGTTTCTGAGGGCATTCCAGGGGGAAGCTCCTCCTCAGAACCAGTGGCAGGAAGCAGTGGTCACTTCATTTCAGGTAAAGGATGGTCATTGCATATTTGTCCTCCATGTGTGCTATAGGTATGTTCCATATAGCCCTCTTTTTTGTTGGGTCAGTTGCAGGGAATGTCATATCCCTTGAACCTTTGTCTGACCAACGAGATATTAACGAAGGTCAAATATTTGATGAAGACACTGTGTCTGATTATTCATCAGGAGGAGAGGTACATTTTCCAAATAATGTTTGATCAAACTCCACTCTGATCAGTTCCATGTGCCCCAATCACATTTGGAAATCCTGGTAATGAGAATGTTAGGCTGATTGTGGGATTCTTTATGGAACTGTGGGTGTTTTAGCCTGTGTATTACCTACCTGCAATGGCATGAAACGCCTCTTTTATTGTCTGCACATGCAGGTGTCCAGGAAACACAATGAAAACCTGAAGGAAATGTTTCAGAGCCAAACAGACTTTACGAATTGCCTGGCAAACTGCACTTTTCGATAGATGTTCCGCATCGCCTACAGTATATAAAAAAGTGCCGCTTGAAAGAAACCTCAAAGCAATGCCTACTGTCTGTGTGGTTGTGAGAGCCCGACTTCGCCGAGTTTGACTTCGAATATACGGAGCTAATAAATCTTTGAGGTACAATATTCCCCCTCGGCTAAAGCAGTATCTTTCGTACAGAATTTCCTCCGGGGGCAATAAAGGATCTTGCCGATTGCGCAAAACCCTCTTTATATGAAATTCTCTTTGTATAATTTGCGCACCAATATCAATTGGTCGCTCATTCATGAACGGCGAAGCCCTGACTGGATGAGTTCCACGCACCGTCACTGATCACGTGTGTAAACTAATCCTTGTTTACGTAGAACAAACCTGCTCCGAGCAGGTTTGCGGATTTGGATGTGTTGCTATGACAACACTTCCAGCAAGAGTTTCAAAAAACCGACAGATCCAGGATCAGGCCAAATCGTCAACAATTACATCCGGCTAAGCGAGTAATCCACGTACGAAAAATACCCCCCAGGTCTGTGACATGTGAGACAATCCCCCTTTCAATTTAAAAAAATCCAGCTAGAGCTGAAAATCAAACCAAAAGTATTTATATATAATATACTGGAGCAAAGTTACCCTTTTCTCCATTTAGGCACTAGCCTGGTGATGGAACATTTTCAGTTGATTTTCTCAGGTTAGGAAAAAAAATGACTGACTTAAGTTAAAAGCCTTTGCCATTAAGTGTTATGACCACAGATTCTGGACAAATCACATCCTCACAGTATAAACTTTCATTTTTTTTCATGATGTATTGTAGGATTGCTATCAGCAATTTTATTTTATTTTAATTTGTAAAAACTGGACTGCCCCACAAAGAAAGGAGGTCCAGTGCAGCTACCACTAAATGTAAATTCTCTGTCTCTTTCTCTAATAAACTAAAGAGAATAAGCAGAGTAGAGGTCACTGGACTATTAAAAACTATGTGTTGTCAGAAATGGTTTATTTGATATTTGGACTTCAGTCTTCACACATTATACACTTCATGTCTACATTTTGTCAATTATTGCTAAAACATGAAAAACGTTTGTTTTAGCGATGTGTTTACATAGATCATTGTAGGCAAGGAACACACATAAAACGCATGTATTCCAAATAATGATATATTATTTACCCTCTTCATCTCCAGGCACTTCACTCCAAGATACCCACTGAGCACTGAGAACCTACTTTGAGAATTGAGCTGTGGGGGGATGGGATAACAGGCTGCTTGCTGCTTGAGCTGATTGACACATTTACAATACAAACTACACTGATGGAGAGGTGTGAAGGGATTTAAGGTTGGCCAGGATTACGAGTTTTTTCATAGACGTCGGTAATTCTAGTGTTAATGAGGAAAAATACCTATTATTACTGCTAGAGGTGGTGGCTATCACACCTTTGTCTCCTTATCCTTTAATAAACACATTGTCGGAGTTGGTCTCGTCTGTTACGGGAGATGGACGTCTGAAGCGGGGCTCAGTTAGCAGTGGTGTTATTTTTTCTCTTATTTCTTATTATCCCGAAGTATCCTGTATCTACCAAACCCAAGGAGGTTCTATTACAGTATATGCAAACATATATAAACATGAGCGGCAAGAAAGGGGCTCAGAAAGAAACACAATCTAAAGCTACATCCAAGCCTAGGCAGACATCAAGTCCAAGTTCAAGGTACGGGCTTTCAAAGAACTGACCTGGAACAGACATGCTAAGCACAGACTTCCCAGGACCCTGCTCCACTGCATCGTCTCCAGTCGAGAGCGAAAATGGGAGCGAATGTTCAAGTGATGCAGGTCACGATAGCTCACCGATTCCAGAAGATCACTTGAAACTGGAAATGGCCTTTCATCTACTCCTTGTGAGCTGGGAGCATCGGCTGTAATAGGGATTGCCACTTCACCTGTGGAGCATGAAAGCCGAAAGAATCTGTCCAAACTGAAGGTAATGATCGCTACAATGGCCACGGCCATAAATGAGCTCAAGAAAGATATTCAGAAAGATATAAAGAAAGAAATAAATGGTATGCTCAAGACAAACGAGAAGCTGTGGCTGGAGCTGCAGGAGCTGCGGCAGAATAATAAAGACTTGGAGAAACGTGTGTATAATCGCTTTGAGGCAGCCTTTCATGGTATGCTGGAAAAAATTGAGGAACCCATTCAGGAAAATGCGCCTAAACTGAGAGCACTTGCCAATCATCTGGAAGACGTTAAGCAGACGTTCACGACTCGAATTGAAACAGCCGAACATTTGGCATCCACCGCTGATGGAAAAGCAACAGCTGCGAATTCCGAATGCAAAAAACTCGGAGACAGACTTACTGCTCTGGAAGATGGATGCAGAAGGAATAATGTTAGAATCGAAGGTCTACCTGAGAATCGTGAAAGTCCAAACCCAGTGAAATTCGTAGCTGAACTATTCTCAAAAATAAATGGAGAGGACTTTAAATCAGACACTGAGACAGCAGCAGTTTACCGCATACGGGGATCAAATACCTCTAAACCTAGGAGGTTTGTCGTGCGCTTTGAGAAATTACAACCTAAATATAATGTAATGTCACTCCTCAGACAGAAACAAGAGATTACATTTGAAAATAACCACATTCGTATCTGCTCTGATTTCTCACCCTCAACAACTGCTAAATGAGCCGCTTTTTACAACATTAAAAAGCGCTTACGTGAAGCTGAGATCAGATACAGCCTCTTGTATCCTGCCAAACTGAAAGTGGACATTCAAGGCAAGCTATATCTTTACCACTACGGAGGAAGCAGAAAAACAACTAAGAAAACTAAGCCCAACACTCTTCTGAAATACGATTGTGAGTCGCACCCTGCCATGGCATGGCAAAGAAGATATTACCGGCTGTCTGATCCACTTGCAATGATACTGGTACCGTAATTATACATCCTTTTCTCTTCTCTGCCACTTTCTATGTTTTTTTTTAGGAGACTGTTTACCATCATACCCTTGGTTTATTGTTAGTGTTATTATTGTATTAGGGCTTACTATGCTTATCCAGGATGATTTTTTAACACCATTGCCTGGGTTTACTATGTTACTATTTTAAGACTGTTAACACTAGAATTACCAGAGCCTACGAAAAAACTCATATATCCGGCCCACCTTAAATCGCTTCTTAAATCCGTTCACACCTCTCCGCCAGCATCCTTTGTCCTCTAAATGTGCTGATAAAAGACAAGCTGCCAGCAGCCGGCTATTCCA
Organism: Erpetoichthys calabaricus; assembly: GCF_900747795.2. Taxonomy (NCBI): domain Eukaryota; kingdom Metazoa; phylum Chordata; class Cladistia; order Polypteriformes; family Polypteridae; genus Erpetoichthys; species Erpetoichthys calabaricus. The sequence continues at coordinate 150,724,484 of NC_041397.2, forward strand.
TCCCCCCACCGACTTAGAACGTGAGCGCAGTTTTCCCAGCTCACGCCTTGATTGATTATGTGGGAGTGAAGTGGAGTTTTACAGTGGAAATAACAGATCATTATTCTAAAGTAATCTGTGTAAACACATTGTTAAAACAGAAACTTTTTCATATTTTAGTAATAAATGTTACAAAATGTAGTAGGCATAAACTATAGAATATATAAAGCCCGAGTTCCAAAGATCAAATAAACACTTTCACAAAAGCTTCAAGAATGATTCAACAGCTTCTGTGGTGTAGCGTGCTAAGATTTGCCTCTTAGTGCAGAGCAGCTTTTCCTTGCCTCACAGACCTGAGTTCAATTCCCCGCTGAGGATGAAGTGTTGCTTTTTTTTCTTTTCTTTTACACCTCAAACGGACATAAAATTTATACATTGGTATGCACTGTCAGTTACTGGGATCGTTATATTTTCATGTGGGATGCTCCTTTTCAAATATTTTTTTAACAATTGAGACTGCAATTAACAGGAACAACTGTCCTTATAACTTATTTTTAAGATCCATAACACACAGACAGACAGAGCACTGCGTAATAGAGAGACAGACAGGCAGAGAAGTCACTAGATATAGAAATAAACAGGGAAGCCACGTGTACTGAAAGAAAAAAAGAACAACATGTGCGTTGTCCCAGCTGCACTGAATAAGCGCAGGCGCTCTAACATCACCCCTCCCCCGATCTTACTTAGAGAGTCAGGGACAACGCACATGTTCTTTTTTTCTTTCAGTACACGTGGCTTCCCTGTTTATTTCTATATCTAGTGACTTCTCTGCCTGTCTGTCTCTCTATTACGCAGTGCTCTGTCTGTCTGTGTGTTATGGATCTTAAAAATAAGTTATAAGGACAGTTGTTCCTGTTAATTGCAGTCTCAATTGTTAAAAAAATATTTGAAAAGGAGCATCCCACATGAAAATATAACGATCTCAGTAACTGACAGTGCATACCAATGTATAAATTTTATGTCCGTTTGAGGTTTAAAAGAAAAGAAAAAAAAAGCAACACTTCATCCTTAGCGGGGAATCGAACTCAGGTCTGTGAGGCAAGGAAAAGCTACTCTGCGCTAAAAAGGCAAATCTTAACACGCTACGCCACAGAAGCTGTTGAATCGTTCTTGAAGCTTTTGTGAAAGTGTTTATTTGATCTTTGGAACTCGGGCTTTATATATTCTATAGTTTATGCCTACTACATTTTGTAACATTTATTACTAAAATATGAAAAAGTTTCTGTTTTAACAATGTGTTTACACAGATTACTTTAGAATAATGATCTGTTATTTCCACTGTAAAACTCCACTTCACTCCCACATAATCAATCAAGGCGTGAGCTGGGAAAACTGCGCTCACGTTCTAAGTCGGTGGGGGGATGGAATAGCCGGCTGCTGGCAGCTTGTCTTTTATCAGTACATTTAGAGGACAAAGGATGCTGGCGGAGAGGTGTGAACGGATTTAAGAAGCGATTTAAGGTGGGCCGAATATACGAGTTTTTTCGTAGGCTCTGGTAATTCTAGTGTTAAAGACTATATTTTATGCTTATAGTATTTGGACTGTATTGGTAATAGATATCTTAATTTTAATCTTCATACGTCGCTGCTGGGGGACTTGTTTTGTTTTGGACATGCTCTGTCTCTAGGTATTTCAGAGGACTGGGACTTTGTGAAGTGTGGTCCAGCCTCAAGTGGGGGGAGTAGGTGGGGAGAGAAAGAGAGCAAGCTATTTCTAATCTATCCTTTCAATCCTTATAATGATAAGTGCCAACGTAACAATAGCTTTCATGGTAATAACTCCTGGGAAAATTGGAAATTTAGGTTGAAGCTGTTCCATTTTCAGTTAAGACTACAAAATGACATCAAAAACTCAAAATCAATGTCTCTATGACCAGGCAATTAACTTTTTGAGCTGGAATGTTAAATGCCTGAATCACGAATTAAAGAGAAAAAAAGTATTCTCTCACCTAACAGGTCTAAACGCTAAAATAGTATTTTTACAGGAGACCCATTTATTAAGCAAGGATCAGTTCCGGCTGCATAAAGACTGGAATGGCCAAATATTCAATTCCAGCTTCACAAAGAAAACTAGAGGTGTGGGAATTCTCATACATACTGTAGAACAGTCTCATTTGTAGTATCAGATGCAATATCTGATTCTGAAGGGAGATATGTGATTGTCATGGGTAATTTATTTAACTTTAAAGTGATTTTGATAAATGTTTATACACCCAATGTGGATGATAGGGAATTCATGCAAAATCTAATTTGCATCCATTCCCAATGTGAACACTCATAAAATTATAATGGCTGGGGACTTTAATTGTGTTTTAAATCCAGACCTAGATAGGTCTCCTGTCACAGGGGTGAAGACATCTAACACTTCAAAGACAATTACACAGTTTGTAACTGACCACAACTTATCAGACCCCTGGAGATTTCTAAACCCAAACTGAAGAGCATATTCCTTCTACTCACCAGTGCATCATTGCTACTCAAGAATAAATTATTTCTTTGTAAATAACAATTTCTTGCCTACGATTAAATCTTGCAAGTATGACGCTATTGTTATTTCTGACCATGCCCCTTTAATCTTGGAGCTAAAATCATTATGCCCCACATACTCCTCTCACAGATGACGTCTTAACCCACTTTTATTAGCAGATGAAAACTGTACAGAATTTATATCCAAACAAATTGGCTTTTTTCTAGAGACAAATATATCCTCAGATGTCTCTGCAGGAATAAAGTGGGAAACCCTGGAGGCCTTCTTAAGAGGACAGATTATTTCATATCTTTCCCACAGAAGTAAATTGGAAACCAAGAAGGTATCAGAGCTAATCAACGAAATTACTAGAATAGACCAAGAACATGCCAGGTGTCCAAGTGAGGCTCTTCATAGGAAAAGGCAAGCTCTGCATTCAGAACTCAACCTCTTGACAATTAAAGAAACAGAACAACTCATTTTTAAATCAAGACATCACTACTATGAACATGGAGAGAAAACTAATAAGATCTTAGCTCAACAAATTCACAAGCAAGAAGTTCACAATGCAATCCCAGCAATCACCAACACAAACAGAGACAAAATCATTGACCATAAAAATATAATGCACACATTTAGAGACTACTATAAATCTTTATATTGTACTGAGTTTAAAGAAGACAAGACACAATCTAATGAATTTCTGGATGCATTACAGATACCACAGATAGATACTCTCAGTGCAGAGAAATTGGATAAACCTCTGGTGCTATCAGAATTACTAGATGCTATAAAGTCACTTCAGAGTGGGAAAGCAGCAGGCCCTGATGGCTACCCTGCTGAGTTTTATAATAAATTCTCCACTCAGCTAGCTCCTCTCTTATTAGCAACATTTACAGAAGCTAGAGACAATAAAAGTCTACCTCAGACTTTTCGCCAAGCATTAATCACCGTTTTTCCTAAACAAAATAAGGACTTATTACAATGTGCATCATACAGACCAATTTCACTTCTGAATAATGATGTTAAGATACTCTCCAAAGTCCTAGCTAGAAGGACAGAGAAAATGCTGCCTTTGGTAATATCACAAGATCAAACAGGATTTATTAAAGGCCGACACTTAGCTTCCAATCTCCGGCGCCTGTTTAATATAATATATTCACCCGCAAAGTCAAACACCCCAGAGATATTATTATCGTTGGATACAGAAAAAGCATTTGATATGATTGAATGGAACTACCTTTTCACTACATTGGAGAAATTTGGGTTTGCCCCAAACATTTGTGTGTGAATCAAACTACTGTATACCAATCCAGAAGCTTCAGTTTGTATTAACAACATTAATTCAGACTACTTTAAACTAGAATGTGGTACCAGACAAGGGTGCCCCTTGTCACAACTGCTTTTTGGAATCGCTACTGAGCCACTGGCAGTTCACTGTAGAAATGCTTATGAGATAAAGGGGATTATCAGAGAAGGACTTGAACAGAAAATTTCTCTATACACAGATGATATGGTACTGTGTATATCAGATCCACAAAATACTGTGCCTGTAGTCTTAATAGCGCTTACAGAATTTTAAAAGATTTCTGGTCTCAGAATTAATTTGACTAAAAGTGAGCTCTTTCCAGTGAATTCTCAAGCACACAATGTAAGATTGGACAACTTCCCTTTTATCATCACAGATCAGTTTAAATATCTAGGAGTAAACATTACAAGTAGACTTAAAAAGCTCTCTATCAACAAAATTTCGCTGTCTGTATGGAAAACTTAAACAAGACTTGCATAGATGGTCAACCCTTCATCTCACTTTAGCTGGAAGAATTAACATTGTTAAGATGAATATCCTTCCTAAGCTTCTCTTTTTATTTCAAAACATTCCAATATACCTCAAGAAATCATTTTTTAAGAAATTAAATTCAACTATAACCTAATTTATTTGGAATTCAAAACATCCACGTATCCAAGGAGCAACCCTACAAAGACCTAAGGCAGAAGGTGGCATGGCTCTACCTAAGTTTCCATTTTATTATTGGGCAGCAAATATACAAGCTATAAAAACCTGGACATGGACACAAATAGATGAACATACACAGGTTTGGTTGGCAATAGAAATAAAATCCTGCAGAACATCTTTATATTCTTTGCTTTGTACCCCGGTAAACGCAAGTTATCGCCAATATACTAACAACCCAATTGTGCTTCACTCACTCAGAATATTGAAACAATGTAGAAAGCATTTTAAGATAAAGAAGCTTTTAACTGTGGCACCTCGGCGCGAGAACCACCTTTTTCCACCCTCTCAAATGTATGCAGTTTTTAATATCTAGAAAACATTTGAGATTAAATCACTTAGAGATCTGTACATAGACAACGTCTGTGCATCCTACGAAAAATTACATACCAAATTTAACTTTGCAGCAACACATTTCTTTCACTACCTTCAAATCAGAAACTTTGTTAAAACAGAACCTGCCCGATTTTCCTCACCTCCCACCAACCTCTATGCCGGAAAAAATATTGATCACTCTCAAGGACTCAGAAAGCATTTCTGTAATATATAAAACCATTTTACAGTCCCTCCTTTTCAAACATCCAAGAGGATAGTGGGAAAAGGATCTCTCTCTCTCTCAATATTTCAGAAAAGGAGTGGAAAGTAGCAATGCAGAGAATTCACTCGAGCTTGATATGTGCAAAGCATACAATTATTCAACTCAAAATGATATATCGAGCACATCTGTCTCGCTTAAAATTGTCCAAAATGTTTCTAGGGCAAGATCAAGATTGCGAACATTGCAATCAAGTTCTTAGCCTCACTGGGCCACATGTTCTGGACTTGCACCAAATTAACATCATTCTGGACCTAATTCTTTAAATGCCTATCAGACAGCCTTGGTGTGACACTCCTTCCTAACCCATTAACAGCTGTGTTTGGTGTACGTCCAGATGGGCTTAAAGTGGAGAAGGACAAACAAACTGTAATTTCCTTTACTGCACTATTGGCACCTAGACTTATCTTGCTCAAGTGGAAAAATCCTAACTCTCCTATTCTAAGTCAGTGGGTAACTGATGTTATATACTATTTGAAACTGGAAAAAATCAAATTCGCACTTAGAGGATGTGTACATAACTTTTTCAAAACCTGGCAGGATCTGATTAATAACATTTTAGAATAAGCTTTTAAAGCACTGAGGATTTCTCCATTTATCATTATTCACTTATTAATTCATCTATTTACTTATTTTTACTAGCTTTAAGTTTTACTTTGCTGGCTTAGCTCTCTTTCTCAGGGGTGGGGGTTGATTTGTTTTCGATCTTATGTTTGTAAAAATTGATTTATTTGTATGGAATGATGTGTGATTTTAATAAAATCAATAAAATAACATAAATAAATAAATAAACACATTGCCATGTTTCTTGATCATAAAGGCAGTCCTGATCACCTTTGCTTTTGTAAGCCTTCCATTGATTAGCTGGCATAGCATGATGGAATGGGCTTTTCATAAATGACATGGGTATTACATAGAGACCAGCCTTTCCTTTAGTTGCACCTTATTTTTAAAAATATTTTACTGAGACACATTTTAAATTTACTACAGCGTTGCTAAGATAAGCTCTTGAGACTGTTATACTTTACTTGTCAATATAGTTGCCTTGCTTCTCAGAACACTTACAGAAGTAGTCTACAAGTTTCTGAATTTTTTTGGTTGAGTGTGAAGCCAATTATGCACCACTTCATCACAAATACAATTTGACAACCAATGCTAGTTGTAATGTAGTTTCCACAATCATTACCATTGTCATTTAGAACAATAATCCTAACTTCATTCTGCTTCTCATCACAGCTATCCCAAAAATTTTAATCCATGACACTTTTCCAAGCATTGTTGAGCATCTCTGTGCACTCTTATACATTATCCTTATACATTATCCTCATATTAAGTGCATAAAAGGGTGTGAATTTCTGCTCCTTAATTACATAACATGTTTATGATGCATAACTATGTTCAAGACTTGATAAAAACTTACACACTAACCAAAACATCAGCAGCAACAGGGTACCAATCTACCAGTCTAAATGTTTCAACTTCTCAGTCAGCTACCTTACAGTAACAAAAGAAGAGTGAAAACTTTGTGACTGGGAAACAAAAAAGTGGGAAAACACATTAAAGAACTTTCTTATTAAATATTCTCACTAGGTTTTGAATAAAGAGCCCATTTCACTTACTCAGGGGTGACTGATCACCACAGGGCAACAGGTTACTTCTACCTGTCAGTCCAGTTGATTGTTTAAATAGCATACATGCTACTTTTAAAATTTCACATAGAATGTGTGTTACCCAACTGGCTGAATTTGCTGTCAATGCTTTCCATGACAAGACATTAAAAAGAGACTTTGAGACAAACCTGATTTCAATGTGAAAATAACATAACCTGGAGTGTCAAAATATCTGATTTTGATATTTTTATAGGGCTACAGAACAGTCAACTTGGTAACTTTATGAACAGCTTCTTTGGGAGTGTAAAGTGTCTTTTGCATTCAATAAATCATTTACATTAATCTGTGCTTCTGTTTTTCCAGATATTAATTGGTAGTAGTCAGTAATTATTTTGTCTTTACAAGTATTAAATTTTTTCATGTTGATATTACACTTATAACAAAAATGATAAAAAATATGTCTCTTTATGACATGAATCCATGAAAAACCATAACATAACTGCAACACACAATCTTCTGAGAATGACTATGAGCATAGACATTTGCCTTACTTTGCATCTTCCAAGTTGATAATTTCAGCTCTGGGCACGGCAAACGTTGTGAACCAACCCCTTGGACTGGATGCAATCCCACCCTTTCAGTTTACTATTTTGTAATAAAAAATACTTTTGCCAGTCTTGCACATCACATCTGAATGTAGATCCTCTCTGTGTAAAATATGTAAACAGTCTGATTACTTTTGATTTAAGCAGTGCTGATGTCTCTAAAATTTTTATTTCTCCTTTTTGAATAAAGTTTTGTTTTAATTTGTACATCAGAAAACAGGCAAGTGTTTGTGGCTCAGATAAGTGAAAGACAAAGGCATTTGGTAGTGATGCTTCATAAAATTATTTTCTGTAAACCCTCTCCTTTAACTTGAACTTCCCCTCCATTTGGGTCTGTGGACCACTTTAGGTTTCACTCCCACCTACTGGGAAGGGTATTCCAGTACAATTACCTAACTGAACTTGAAAGATGTAACAGCAGAGTATTGTTGTTCATAATAATACATTTTATTTAAATTGTACCTTTCAAATATGTCAAGTGTTTATATAGTTACTGTTATGTTAGCCCCTTATAAAAACTTAAAACACCAAGCATTTTGTGTAACTCAGCTCAAGTACTTTTTTCTAGTTTATTTGCTTTTAAAACAAAAGTATGACTCATCTGCAATTCATTCTCAGCCTCATGTCAGTTTATTAGGAACAAAAGGAATATGACATGAAAACTAGAATGTTCTTAATTCTTAAGATTGAAGTATGTATGTACAATACCATATAAAGGTCAATGCAGTCCTATAAAAAAAGCTTAAATTAAATTGTTTTCTTTTCAGATTTCTAGTGACAAGTCATGGTTACAATTAGGTCGTTGCTACATTTATTTCTGAATTAATTCTTTGAAATTTATAAATTAAGATTCCATGATCATTGTTGCAAGCAGCACAGTGGTTTGCTTCCCAGGTCCTCCCTGCATGGAGTTTGCATGTTCTCTCTGTGTCTACATGGGTTTCCTTTGGGTCCTCCCACAATCCAAAGACATGCAGGTTAGGTGCATTGGCGATCCTAAATTGTCCCTAGTGTGTGCTTGGTGTGTGTGTGTGTGTCCTGCGGTGGGCTGGCACCCTGCCCAGGATTTGTTCCTGCCTTACGCCCTGTGCTGGCTGTGTCTGGCTCCAGCAGACCCCCATGACCCAGTGTTAGGATATAGCGGGTTGGATACTGACTGACTGTCTGACTGATCACTGTTGCCATTCATTATCAGTCTTTTCCTGTTTTAAGGTACTAGTGCCTATCCCAGTATCACTGAGTGCTGGTCAGGGACCGGACCTGGGCGTAATACAAATAAGTAATTGTTTCATAGTGTAAAATCATAACAGAATAAAATACAGAACAACAATAATTAAAACCCTTGAGCAATACTGAAACACTTACAAAAGTCTCATGCTGGCATACTTTTTTATTTTATAGTTAATTTATACTTTCAATGAAAATTTTGGGAATAAGAAATATTAGGATAATTAAGAGATCTTCCTGGTACATGAATAAAGAGATTTAAAATATCCACTTTATCACATCTTCAAAAACAAATTACCAAAGTGTCAATCAAAAGACTTAAGGAAACACAAACATTGTTATATAAAATATTTTGCACCATCCTGTATGAAATTAATATGTTTCAGGCTTGATCCAATTTGCCTGAGAGAATAGATTTAAGAGTCTCGGACTTATGAGCATCAAGAAGATAGTGTCACTTTGGTACATTTCTCAGATCAGAAGTGAAATTCTCAGTTTGTCCAACCTCCTCATCATCTAGTCGCTTATGCACATCTTAAAAGCAATGTCTCATTCTTTTGAACAAACTGCAATTGTTTTGGCCCATTAATTCAAATGATTATGTACAATTGTCTGTTGTTTCTGACATTAGTAGTTGCTTATGTCATGTCTGATTAAAATATATTATACTGGTTCTTTGTTGAACACTCCTAACCCCCAAAATATTGAGCCATTAGTTTATTGCATAAGCCATTACATGTAAAATAGTTAAACTAGTCATTATCTGTCAGGCATATTTTCTGTATGTTTCCATTAGGATTTTTTCTGTAAATGTGTCCTGAATTGATGAATTGCTCTCAGGTAAATCTGGAGTTTCACCAATGGAGGGGAATGTTTGGAGTGTTAGATCAACCAATGATCAACTAGTTCTGTAAATAGCTCAGAGGTGCATCTACAGTTTTTCTCGCATGCTAAGGTACACTTACAGTTTTTCACAATTGATTTGACACATTTCTCACACCAAAAACACCATTCTCACAAATGTCCACCAAATAGTCACAGCAGCAATGCACATGGTTACAGCACACTCACATTTGTCTTTGTTTTTTTATTGGCCAACACTAAACACATTCTTCATTGTTATGTGCATTTCTCACTCAACTCTGAGAAACTCATAATGATGGTTAGAACCTTTATCAGTCAACTCAAAAAACAACTCCGTCACACTAAAATAGCAGCTTCCTGCTGTAAATGGCAGCATTTTAATCAATTCATACATGCAACATTTGCATAATCCATTTACACAGACAAAGCTGGTGAGAAGCATAGAGTAAATGTTTCTAGCAGTGTTTCCTCTGTGTTAGACAGAAAACATGTCATGTCAACCCCTGTCAATTATTCTCAGACTAATTTACTCTCAAGCATATAAACTCCTACATTGTAAGCAGTGGCGGCTACTAGCTTTTGAAACAGGGGAAGCTCATATTAGGCCTTCATCATAAAATTCATTATGTTATTTGTACGTAAATTCTGCCCTCCGTTCCTTTTGCAGAAAATGGTCTGTGACCCTGTCGTACCAATTGGCCGTCTTTTCCAGGGACTTAACCAGTTTCCTCTCAATGGCCAGGAGAGCGAGGTTGCTCAAACGATCTTGGCCCATCGTGTTGCGGGTGTATGACTTGACCCGTTTTAAACAGGAGAAGCTCCTCTCTACACCTGCTGATGTAGCACCAATTGTTGCCACTAACGACAACAGCTTGTATAGCTGAGGCACTGCACTATCCAACTCCATGTCTTTAAAAAACACCAAGAAATCACACAGCTTACCCCTGCTCCCCTGTAAGTCATGATCTGAATATAGTACTTGAAGTTCAGATCTCAGTCTCCATGAGTCAAAGAAATGGCCATAACTTTTCAGCACACTTTCAAATGCCTCCTCTGGAAACACTTGTCTCATTTCATCAAATTTCCCTGGATTGACTAATTCTAAGAAGCTCATGCTTTCCAAATTTGAAAAACGCTGAGAAATCTGCTCCATGAGATTGTCTAGGATGGCCATGTATAAATTTCTTTATTGGTCCTGGGGATCCTGTAATTGTGACAGACGGCGCTTTCTAATAGGTTCATCTCGAGGGTCTGATAGATAGATAGATAGATAGATAGATAGATAGATAGATAGATAGATAGATAGATAGATAGATAGATAGATAGATAGATAGATAGATAGATACTTTATTAATCCCAATGGGAAATTGATGTGAGATTTGCTGCTTTTGCATAAACTGCTTGATAAGCCTCCTCTGACCTCTTCTCCTTGACAAAAGCAAGGAGAGACCCAATTCTTTTTTTGCAGTAAAGAACATCCATAGCCCTTTGCTGGACAATATCAAAGACAACATCTGTCTCAGAGAATATTTGTTCATATGTGTACAACATGAACACAAACTCAAAATCCTTCAGTTTCATTATGAAGCCTTTGGCAGCATCTAATGTGTCATCATCCATGCTCTCATCCTGGGTAATCTTGTCAAAAGTCTGCAGGAGGCCATCATAATTGTTTGCCACAGTGCTCACTATCCGTGATGTGAAATTCCATTGAGTAGGAGCATTTCTGGGCAATCTTGAAGACCCTGCAGACTCAAGAAAAGACATCCTTTTTGTGGACTTTGAAAAAAATGTGGTGAACCCAGAGAGAGATGCAAAAAATATTCTTGACTCAGGCAAGCATTTAGCACCCTGGGACAACACCAGGTTCAGTCTGTGTGCATAGCAATGCACAAACATGGCACTAGGGGCTATTACTTTAACTTTGGCCTATAGGCCATTGAGAGATGAAGCAAAGACAGCAGCCTCATCGTAGGTTTGTGCCACAAGTTTTTCTCTAAAACTGTAGCCCTGCATGTTCTCGTTTAAAACTTCAAACACAGACTGAGCATCTCAACCCCCTGACACATCCAAAAATCCAATGAAGCACTCTTGAATTTTACCTGCACTATCCACATATCTAACAATGACAGACAGTTGGGCATGGCAAGATATGTCAGTTGCTTCATCCACCTGCCATGCAAAAAAAGGAGCAGTCTGAATTTCACCTTTTATATGATCAGAAACAGTGGCTGCGAGAGCAGAGATCAAGTCATTTTGGATTGAGTGGGACATACCAGAAAACACAGCTGATGACTGAAATTGTGTGGCCAAGACAGAGTCATATTTAGCTAATGTTTCTGTAAATTCCCTGTAATTCCCCTTATTTGCTGATTCACTACTCTCATCATGCCCCCTGAATGCCAGCTCCTGACGGCCAAGCAAGGAAGTCACATCAATTAGACAGGTTTAGGAAGGCCCTGTTTTTTTTTACTGTTTCATTATGTTTTGCCACGTGAATGCAAAGACCTTCATTGATTGCATGTTCAACCCTGACCCTGCCCAGACAACTTAACCTTGCACATGAACTCACATGTTCTTTGCACTTTTCATGCCTTTTGTATGCCCTGTCAAAGTTACCCAGATCCCCAAAACCCATATTTGACCAAACACATCCCATTCCCTGAGAAGGTTTTGTCAAGAGGCATGGCCAACAGTACATTTTCTTTGTCACAGCACTTCCAGTCAGCCAGTTCACCTTGTCATACCAGGAGAGCTGAAAAGACCTGTTATTTTTTCCTGATTTTTGCACCAGATCAGTCTTGGGCATTGGTCTGCCCTGCCGTTTAATTCTGAGTCTCGTAAGGAAGACTACTAAATGGTTTTGCCAAAAGCAGGTCAACAATATTAGCACCGTCTGCGTCTGCCATTATGCACAGCTTGCTAGCTGGCTAGTTTCCCCTTCCACGAGCTACTTTAATTATATGAACGAACTAACTTTACAATGCTGAAACAAGGAGCAAAGTCAAGAACGCTATAATATGTTTTTTTTTTATTATTTAAAGAATGATTTGTACAAACAAAAATGGTTTATATCACCAGCAAACAATACATAGTGCAGCAGTTTGTCGTACGACTTCACCTGCAAATCTGCATGGGACTGAACTCGAATCTCTGTAGTGCTGATGTATACTGAAGACATGCTGTCAATCAAAAAAGGGGTTCCGCCCTTTAAACAGCTCCTTCAATCATCATGCAGCAGCCCAGCGTCCTGGCCCGCCCACTGCTCCATTCACTCCCAGAGAAGCTGAGCTTCCCTGGAAGTGACGATTTTGGTGCATTTATCCAATTACCGTCCAGCTTTTCTGCAGTGAAAAAAGCTCCTCTGTGCTTGCCCATAGAGCTCCAGTGAAGCTGGGCTTCAGGAGGGTTTAACGTGCTGTGCTGCACGGAAATGTATGACAAGAAAATCGCGTCAAACAATCTACAATAAATACCTGATTCTGAATGAGCTAGTCATGAAGTTGAACGCGTTCTAGCCCACTTTTATTAAAACCAATATAAATACGACAGTTCATATATGAGCATTTATTTTCTGACATAGTAGAGGAAGCAGAGCTTCCCTTGTAGTCTTAGAGCAGTCGCCACTGATTGTGAGCTACTATGGTGTGCAGTGCTGCATGGATCAGCAGACTGTCACATAGGACAAGGCATGTTGAGTGCAAGGGGTCCAAGAACACCTGGATGGTGTAAGGGATAGGGAAGAACCACAGACTAGGTCCAGAAATAGGAGCCACAACATTTGTGTATGTTGATGAGGCAGGCTTTAACCTCAACAAGGTCTGATGTGCCTTGACAACAGGCAGGAACATCACCATGTGTGCTGCATTGTCTGAACAGGGTGTGCTCCACAATGTTCCAGCTATTGGGCCCTTCAATACAGATCAGCATGTACTAGTTTTGGACGGGTAATTCAATGCGTTCATTCCTGAAATTGAGAGAGGAGTGGTTGCTCTACTCAAATAAAAGCTTGATTTGACACCCATCCAAAGATGTTCAACTTGTTTCTGTCACCATATTCACCTTTCCTTGATCCAATTGAGGTGTTTTGTTTTGCATGGTGGTGGAAGGTGTATGAGCACCAACCCCATAACCAGATGTCCTTGCTAAAGTAAATAATGACTGGGTGTGTACACATAACACATGGAGCATGTTATGGGTGGATACACCATGCTAAAAGATATTTTCCCCAGTACCTTGAAATACAAATTATAAGGTGTAATTTGGATCCAGTTCTGTGGCTGGAAACCAAAGAAATCATAGATGGCCCGGAGGGAAGCGGGGTGCAGGGGGTCGGCGGCCTGTGTATATTTTTTCATTTGCAGGATACCTTTTAATGAAATATTTTAGTCATTTCTAACAGATATGTTTTTACAGAAAGTTTCCATTTCCTGTATAGGTTTACTACAATTATTTTTACTTGATTGATAAATATATTTGTATATACTGTAAATATATAGTAAATGTGTGCTAGTTACATGTCATTATATGTTATTGGTTTCACCTTTGTCATGACAGCAGTATTCCAAATGCCAGGTTTTGATGAACAGAAAAAGAAATCTGTTTTGGAAAATGCTTCCACAGCTGTGAAAATGGCATTTTTAGTGTGAGAAATGTGTCAAATCTATTGAGAAAAACTAAAATATTGAAAATGGGATCCACTTGATCTCCATCCCCACCTTCTTAGCACACCAGAAGTCTTCTATTATGAAGGTGTTAACACTTTTTCATTGGTTTCACACATTTTATACATCTTTTTTCAAAACTGTTAACACAGATCTCATAGAAAGACCACAAACCTCCATTGGATTAACTGTATTAAACAAAACAAAAATACTGATACACAGCTAATTGAAATTACTTGCATTATTATGAATATCAAGTGCATCTATGTGAATCTCCTTTGCCCAGTAATTCGAAAAGCAATCACTCCTTATCCATTGTCACACATTTGCGCTTGGGGAACAACTTAAGGACTTGGTTAATGATATTACTCACCCGGAACACACAAGGGCACTAAGCAATAACAATTTCTCTTCTCCTTTCCCCTCTGCAAAAAGGAAGACTGACATGCCTCCAACCATGACATCTCTTCCGGAGTTACTCCACTTGGACCCGTTTCTTCCTCCCAGAAACCATCAAATCCGGAAACGTAGCTATCTTGGACAGACTCTATGAACTTATCAAGAAGTTAAGCACAAATGTCAATGCATGTGTTTTTTTATGCCTTTTGTGCTTTTAAATATACAGGGTTTGCTTTTGAGGTGCCTCAGACTCTTTATAATTGTCTATCTTGTCATTACAGTGGCAGTGTCAGCAGGATCAATCGTGGAAATGAGGAACCCCAGGACGTCACAGACTTGCTCCAAAAGATGGCTGCAGTAATCCAGGTGGTAAATAGATGGCTTACTACGACCTCGAGGAGACCTTCATGGGTGACCACAATAAGTTAAAATCCGAGGTGCTACTCAGATATGAGATCACTCAGGACCAATAGGCGAGGGCTTGCCATTAGTGGACCTTCAACCCTGACACCCTTGCCAGGTCCCAAGGTTACGAGATTTGCAGGCAAGTGGGTCGATGGCTAAAACCAGAAACCAACTCCTCCAAACAAATTATGGCGTTGGTTGCCTGTGATTTTTTGGTACAAGCCCTTCCTGAACGTCTAGCCTGTCCGGTCCAGAGGCAAGAGTATAGGAGCATGGACAGCCTGATCACAGCCATCGAACCTCGACATATTGCCTCCCAAGCAGAGAGGGCCAATAGACTTAAGCACCACCACAAGCCTCATCAGGGACGTGCCAGCCCCTCAGAACCCCCTCGACATGATACAGAACCTGTGGTGTGACCCAAGGAGAGATCCTTAATACCACCCCGTTGCTACAAGTGTGGGGAACTTGGCCATACCATCCTTAACTGCTCCCTCTTTAGTAAGCCTATGTAATGCATTTGGGCGAAGAGAGCGAGGTATTTTTTTTTTGCAGAATTTTATAATCGAATGTATGAAAGCCACCTCTAGGAAGAAATTAGGCCCAATTATTGATGGTGGCAAACCATTAAAAGTTGTTCCCATGCTACATATACAGCCGGGGGGTGACCAGATTCATAGTGCTACTCAATGGGACGAGAATGGCATACCAACATTGCAGTCTAATGATGTAAGTGAGGCAGAGGACACAACACTTCGGCATATAATTTCACCCCTTGAGGTCACAACTGATCCCCTTAATCATTTACTTTTTCAGTTTACACAAACCCCGGGCTCCTTTAAATGAGAGCAATGGAATGATGATTCTTTTAAATTTTCCTTGAATGCTGCTGTTCTGATTGATGGCCAATGTACCAGTTATCCCATGCCTCAATGACTGCACTTTGTTTTTCAAAATGATTTGCTCTATCAGGTAGCCGAACTAGAGGGTGAAGTAAGGTCGTCGTTGTTAGTACCATGGACTTTCCTGCTACAAGTCTGCGAGCTAGCACACGTCCACCTTATGGGCGCCCATTTATGTAATGAGAAAACACTTGAGAGAATAAAAGTTTGATTTTATTGACCAGGGATCAACAAGGAGATCTGTCACTTTTGTGCTTCCTGCCCTGAATGTCACCTGCGGCAGATTCTTTGGAAGGAACCTGCTCCTCTTGTTACTGTCCTGCTCATTGAAATGGGGTAAATACTGTAGGACTGCTACAACCCTCAGTAAGAGGCCACAAATATATTTTACTTATGGTGGATTATGCTACATGATACCCAGAAGCCATCCCATTGAGAGTGGTTAATTCAAAACTTGTCAGAGTTTTTGTGAGGGTCAGCATCCCTAAAGAAATCCTAAACAGATCAAGGGACGCCAAATTACTCCATATGAAGTATTCGAAAACCTCAGTGTATCATTCCCAGACAGATGGTTTAGTGGAGCACTTTAATCAAATGCTCAGATACTCCATAAAGTGATCAGCAAAGAATGAAGGAATTGGGATCAGTTACTTACCCTCTTCTTGTTTGCATATCCTAAAGCAAAACATTAAACATGCCCAATCAATGCAGGTTGGTTATGACCGGGTCACGACTCGAAAAAAGCGAAAAAACATGAAAAAAGTTTCGACCCAGGGACTGCGTTATGGTTCTTATTCCCACATCTCACTTTAAATTATTGGCTTATTGGCAGGGCCCATATGAGGTTAAGGAAAAGAAAGGCTTAGTCGAATACTTGAATAAACAATCAAATAGACGACCAGCCGAGCGATTATATCATATCAACCTTCTGAAACTGTTGAAAGGAAAGGGATGCTGATCCTTACTCCACTTCACCTCGCTTCTTCTTTGCATCCAATAATCTTAACTTTGTTTCTGATTTAACACCCATACAAAGGCGAGAGCTTGAAGAAGTTATCTTATCCATGTGTTGTGACTGAGAAACCTGGAAGAACCTCCTTGATTGTTGTGATGGACGACCGGCTACAGACTCCAGTCGCCACCCCCAGGCCGCTAGGAGGAGCCCTCCGGACAGCATGATGGTGCCCCGAGTTCCAGCAGGGCCTCATGGACTTTGTAGTTTATACACACAGCCCTGCTGGATACCTTGGGGGCCACCGGGAGTCGCTGTAGGGGGGCTAGTGGGCTCTTGTGTGCCCTATAACCCGGGAGTGCGTCATCATCACGTGACCGGAAGGAACGACGTGCTCCCGGGGTGAAGAAAAGAACTGTTTACCCTGACCCGGAAGGAAATGGACTTGTGGGTTTGGCCAGGAACCACTTCCGGGTCAGGGGATATAAAAGGACTATGGGAAAGCCCAGACACTGAGCTGAGCTGGGAGGTAGGAGGGCGAAGTGTCTGGGCGAGGAGGATTTGGTTTGTTATAGAGAGAATAGTGGTTATATGAGTGTGGTGTGGAGAGTGCTTTGTGCACAATATAGTTATAAAATAAATAACATACTTTCAGAGTGGTACCTGAGGGTTCAAGAGGTGGACAAAGCCTCTATCTGCTACATTGTGCATGACATTTTACAGAACCGGGTGTCATCATCTGCAAATGCCCATATTGCCTCCTGGAGGCCAAATGTGCTGAAGTCGAACTAGAAATCAAATGCATGTTGGACTTGGGGGTGATAGGGGAAAATTTGAGACCTTGGTCCAGTCCCATTTTCTTAGCCTCGAAGCCTGACTGAAGTTGGCGTGTCTACAATGACATCTGCCGGCTTAATCAGGCATCTCGGTTTGATGCCTACCCGATGCCCCGAGTGGATGAACACCTCGAGAGGCTTGGATGGGCACAGTACTTGACTACTTTAGATATGACGAAATGGTATTGGCAAATTCCCTTAGTGGATTCCACAAAGGACCAAACTGCGTTCAGTACCCCGAGCAGTCACTGGCAGTATACTGTTCTTCTATTCGATTTGCATGGGGCACCCGCAACCTTTTAGCATCTGATGGATAGATTGCTCCGACCCCACCAAACCTTCAGTGCCGCATATTTGGATGACACCTGGAAGGACCATATACCACAGGTACGTGTGGTGCTCTGGACACTAACAATCTTTAATTTAATATTGTTTTTTGTATCAGTATGCTGCTGCTGGAGTATGTGAATTTCCCCTTGGGATTAATAAAGTATCTATCTATCTATCTATCTATCTATCTATCTATCTATCTATCTATCTATCTATCTATCTATCTATCTAAGCAATGCCAGCCTATGAACTAATACAAAAAAATATTTTTTTCGGGTTGACTGAGGCAAAATATATGGGCTACCTGCTGGGCCGGGGAACCGTATGACCACAGTGTTCGAAAATTGCTGACATTGTGAATTGGCCCCATTTAATAACCAAGAGGCAAGTACAACCTTTCGTAGGACTAACAGGATACTACTGCTGGTTGTACCTCATTTTTCCAAGAGAGCTGCCCCTTTAACTGATATGACAAAGAAGCGTGCTCCCAATTCTGTGATATTGGATATTGGATATTGGACACTGCATTCCGTGACCTTAAAGAGGCCCTTATATCAACAGCTGTATTAATAATGGCAAATTTTTCTTTACCTTTTATATTGTAGATCGATGTTTCGGAAACAGGCTTGGGCACCGTGATGAGCCAAAGCATCAATGGTGTTAAACACTCATGATGTACCTAAGTTGGAAACCTTTGGATCGGAAATCGAGGTATGTGGCGGTATCTGGCAATTAAATGGGCTATTAATCAGCTAAAGTATTACTTCCTGAGATGCGAATTCACCCTGGTGATGAACCATGCCCCTTTCTATTGGATGGCCTTGCACATGGAGTCTAATCCTTATATGACCAGGTGGTTTCTGGACCTGCAGCCTTTAAAGTTCAACATTGCCGGGAGATACTCCATGCCAACACCGATGCACTGTCTCACGTTCATGACTTCACTGCACAGGATGCCATATCCGATGGATCTGGGCTCACTGTCACACGTGTGTGCTTGGGGAACAACTTAATTAACCAAACCCTGTTAATTAAATCATTCCCCCTGAACACACAAGGGCGGTAATGATTTCTCTTCGCCTTTCCCCTCTGTAGAAAGGAAGATTGACATGCTTCCAACCATGACATCACTTCTGGGGTCACTCCACCTGGATCTGCCTCTTCTTCCCAGAAGCCATCAAAACCAGAAACATAGCCATCTTGAACAGACTCTATGAACTTATCAAGAAGCCTCAATATTCGTGCTTAACACACTTTTTTTGTGCCTTTTGTGCTTTTCGATATACAGGGTTCGCCTCTGAGGTGCCCCAGACCTTTTATAATTGTCTGTCTATTCATTACACCATATAAAAAAGATGCCACCTCCTTCGATGCTATTTGCCACCAAGGAATAAAGAGGCCAATGGCACGTAGGCAGAGTAAGATGGAGTCATGGCAAGAGGAGAAACAGAGCTGAAGTTTCCAATGAAATTTGGGCAACAATTACTTGCCATCAGTCATTGCTTGTCCTTTAGAGAGGCTGAACAAATGGTCCAGCCTATTCTGAGTGAGAGCTGTGAGGCATCTATTATCAGAATTGTTTGGAATGAAAATAGGTAAGTCACAATGTTACTCTATACCACTGCATATTGCAGCTTTATTGCATTGCAATGGTAGAATAAACTGTATCCATGTAGTTTTTTTCATTAATCACATTTATGTGACTGCCACAATATCAGTTTTGATAGGTTTTTTGCATTTACATTACGAATCCACAGGCTACCACACACTGGTGATAGAAAAAATATCTTTACAGTAGTGCTGAACACGAGGCTACCATTTTAGACATGGTGTGGCCAACAATGTGATCAGACTATGAAATCCTGGCAGCAGTATTTGCAGAAAACATAGCATTTAGAAACATCAACATTGCAAGTTTGGCTACAATTGATTGGCTTTGCAGCATAGCCCTATATATTGATGCAATTCCTCTCTACATGTTCCCCTTTTCTCAAAATAATTGAGGAATTCTTCTCTTCATAGAGATGGAAGGTACATGGTCACCAGCCATTTGGCCAGATGTCCCTACTGTAGCAATGAGCGCTGCAGGCCTGGCAATAGGTGAATAGGTGCAGAGGATAGCCATGCAAGGAAGTATTTCCTGCAATTCACTGCAAATGAAAACATCCAATGTCATGTTGAGTAGAACCTGTGGCCTAATCGTCAGAAATGTATTGGATGAAAGTGAAGTTCAAAGTATTTCAGCTCTTCAATTTTTTGTTATAGTTTATCATCCATATGTTTCCTATGATTTCATTTATGTGTGCTGTATTTACAGTAATTCAGTACTTATGAGTTTGAAAACTATGGAAAAAGACAGTTACATTTACAGTATGTGCATGAATCTGATGCAGTACAACAAAAATATTTTCTGAGTATTTCTGATTTTAGGTGAATTTCTTTATTGGTTCTTTGGTGAAGAGTGAATGCAGAACAAAAGCTGTACCATACAGAATGCAGGTGAAGAATTCTGCAGGGTTTGTTACTGGATCTCTTGTAAAATTATTTTGAGAGAAAACAATGCAATTCATGCTGTGACATGCTTACTTACCTCTTTTGGCACATACTATGATTATGTAAAAAAATCAACAAGTAACACAGTAGAATATAACACAAATTACAGTCGAACGAGTTCATATTGATAGCTGCATTTTGTTGCAAACTGTGTAATGGTTGGTTGTAGGAATGTATTAATTTGACCACAAGTTGTGGTGTTTGAGGGAAATATTTGCTATTGTTGCATGTTGTAAATGTTTTGAGAGTGTCAGACCATTTTGAAAACAAAATTTGTAATTTTACCCAGTCATCTTCTATTTCAGCTTGTGCGTTAATTGTTTTGAAAATGTGATGTTAGAATGGACAAATGTGTCTAGGCAATCGAGAAAAACTGTAATGAACCTAAAACTAGCAATCATATAGTAAAAGAGAACAACAGAATATTACAATTTATGAAAATGGAAGAACAACAAGGAAATGAACAAGGTGAACAACAAAGTAGTTGTAATCTGAGATAATGCAAGTTTCCCTTCAAACACCATTAGGCAATGGTTTGCAACCCACTACAGGATACTGATGGAATTCTTCCCACCCTATTCATTATTCCTTAACCAACTGAGGAGTTATACTCAACATGGAGGTGGAAGGTTTACACTCGACATCCATACTATATACTCATCCCTGGTGGATGCCATGAATGCAGCATGTGAGGACATTACAGCAGACCCCTGCAGAGGCTGAATAACACATTTTAAAAGATTCTTTCTGCCCTGCAATGCAAGAGAAGATTTCTGTCGTGATGTGGATGAGAAACTGGGGTCCAACAGATGGGAACATCAGAAGGTGTAGAAAGATTGCACTGTAATTCTCCATACAGCACTGCATGTATAATTCAACCTAAGAGGTGTTTCCTATGTTTGCATTTCTAATTTTGTGTTTTTTCCTTTGTGCTTTTCTTATCTGTATCAGAATGGCATAGTCTGTAAAAAACTGCAGTACATACAGTAAAATTGTAAATATGAGTCCTGTCCAACCTCTTGCTGTCTCCCACATACAGCAATGTGTAACATTGTACAGTTGAAATTGAAATATGCCATAGAGAAAAACTGCAGCCTTGTGCATTTTCCAATCATTGTCATCAAAATCTTAGCCATAGTTCACATCAGGATATTCTAACAGTTATATGTTATTTTGACAATATGGCAAAGCATTTTCATTATCTTGTTTGGAAACAATGACACAAGGACTCATCTTTATGATGGCCGTGACATGTTTATTGATATAAATATTTAATTTTGAGAGGTAAAATAAGGATTTCAAGCAAATTACAGGCTTTTGCAGGTAATCCATTGAGTGGTTATATTTGTATGAATTGTTTTGAGAAATACACTCACTATTTTGCAAATGTTAAGAGTGATTTCAGAAATGTTTCAATGATCACTGAGAAAAACTGTAATGTTCATCCAAGTATAAAGGAACAGAGACTCTTACTTAGCAATGATATAATATTTCAGAGGAATAAAAAGTGGGATCTTCAATAATCTTGCTTTAGAATCTGAAACATTTAAAATTATCAATAATCAAAATTGTAACATTAATTATAAAAAATAGTATCCATATCACTTTATCCAATTATCCATAAAGAAAAAAATGTCCAGCGTTCCAAATCATTTGCTTAATTGAACCAGGTCTGTGCACAGATGGAACCTGTTTAAGCAACAATGAGAACAAGACAGAAATCAACCTTAGACAAGGCAGTGGGCCACTGCAGATAAATGGAGTATCTACATTAGTAATAGTGTGATCTATGTGTCATCAGCTAATAGTCCCAAGCACCAAACACTATATCTTGGACAGTCAGTTAAAAGTGAAAAGGAAACAAACATGAAAATACCTGTTATATTTCTCAATTCAGAAAAACATACAGAAACCCATTTGTCTTAGTGTTGTGAATCTGAAGGTACAATAAGAAAACTAATTTGTTTGCTCTGCAATAATACAGTGTCATCAAGATATACACTAGCAATTCAGGCTAATTTAGTGGAACACATTGAAACTGAAAGTTCACATTTACAGAAATTATGTTACAAATTGTCCTTCAAGGACAAAATGTACTTTAATAATAGATAACTGTTGCTGTTACTGCAATAAACAACATAATTCAAGTTTTAGCACTAGATGGAAATTGTATGCAGTAATAAGACAATTAGCAACACAGTTTTTGATAAGAACTTGTCCACCACCAGGTGATGCATAAAAAGGTTGCTGACTACTTAAAACTATTACTATGAGCAATGATGGATATTTTGATATCCAGAAATGTATTATTGTAAAATGTTTGCTATTTCTGCAGTAAATTTCAGCAGTCACCTGCAGCAATCTTTGAAATAATAACACAAATAAACTACTAGATCACTTTTCTCTTCTGAGAAATCTGGACACCTGTGGCACTGCCTAAGTACCCTCAAATTATATATCTTGTCAAATTCCAGTTGGAATAGCCAAAACCACAAACATCCTCCCAACTCCCAACAAACAAGAGCAGTTAATAGTTTAAT
Source organism: Erpetoichthys calabaricus (assembly GCF_900747795.2). NCBI lineage: Eukaryota > Metazoa > Chordata > Cladistia > Polypteriformes > Polypteridae > Erpetoichthys > Erpetoichthys calabaricus. The sequence goes on from NC_041397.2 coordinate 150,747,486, forward strand.
TGTATTTATTAATGATTCATAAATATAATTATTAAAGCAATAATTAGTTCAGTGAAATTAATCCAATCCAAAAAAGTTTAAATATACAGAGACAAAACAAGAATAGTAAAACCAAAGAATGTTAACTTAGTTATTACTAAAGCTAAACAAAATTAAGGGAGGCTAAGAGAAAATGTCCAAAACACAAAGAATTACTTAACAACAGTCACAAAAAGACAGAGAGATGTACACAATAAATAAATACAAAATGCCACTGAGAAAGTGATAGCAGCTTTTAAAAATTAAAGTCGTGCAAAAGAGTCAAGCTCCAATATTCTATTTAACAGTTGTGATGGACGGCTTGCAGTTCAACCTGGCCGACACATCCAGGACGCTAGATGGCGACTTCCCTGCAGCTTAGAGGTGCGGTGGAGTCCTGCAGGGCACCTTGGGAGATGGAGTTTGGCTTCACAACCCTGCTGGGTACTGTGCAGGGAAATGCGGGGATTTTTGTTTCCCATATAGCCTGGAAGTACTCCCAAGTCATGGGGATGGAAGAACAGAAGTACTTCCGGGCTGAAGAAAAATGTGATTCTCCATCTGACCCAGAAGTGCTGAAAAGTCACGTGAACAGAAGAGGAGAAGCACTTCCGGGTCAAGGACTATATAAAGGACTGGTGAAGACCTAGCAAGCGAGCCGAAGTTTGGAGGGAGTGTGACAGTGCTGCTGGGAGGAGAGGAGAGGAGAGGAGAGGAGAGGAGAGGAGAGGAGGAAATTTATTGTGTTGTATGATTATTATAGTGATTACCTGTTTATTGTTGGCTGAGTACTTTTTGAGGCACTATTTAAGAAGAACATTAAAATACTTCTTGGTGCTTTTAAACCTGTGTTCGGAGCGTCTATCTGTTGGGGAAAAGGTGGGCAATAGTGCCACCAAGCATCCACTTATTGACACAGTCTAAGAGACAAATGCTAGAAAAGAAGCCAAAAAACAAAGGAGCAGAACAAACTAATACCACAGCAAACTGACAGGACTGAGACACTGAAGCAGTGCTGACAGTTTCTTTTGCCAAATGTAACATTTATTAGGGAACTTTCATTAACCTTGCATACAAGTATTTTAGTTAGCATTGTACACTTAGTAACACAGAAGATGAAATACATTTTTATTTGATTACAAATAAGCAAGAGCTAGAAGCACTTGTCATTGATTGCCACCCACCTACTATCTTTGAACATGTTGTAGGCAGCAGTGAAGATTAATGATTTATACTGTGTCACAGTGGACTGTGTATTTAATATGCTTGCACTCATATACAATAGTCTGATTATGAAATATAACTCTTTCATATACAATATATAATTTTATATCTGATCGTTATTATTATCTATTTTCACTATGTTACAGTGCTTGTTTTTCCTTTTCGTTATGCATTACTGCCTTTTTTTAATTTCTGTGCTGTTTAAATTCATAAGAAAGGAATTCTTGGGCTGTGCTGGAAGAAAGGCCAAGAAAGTTTTTTGTTTTGCAGAGACTTCAAGAAAAGGGGTGGAAAAACACCTACATAGATACTGATTGGTTTATAGTATCAAAAGATATTACCCTAATATTACAAAAGTATTACCACACCCTGGTATGTTCAGACTCCACAACCGCTGGACCCTGGACATGATGGAACACCACAGCTGTTGAACTACTCAACCCTGGGACTTTGAAATTGCTGCCCTCTGTAAGTTTCTGCACTCCAAACTTCAACAATATTGTACAACTGAACCTCTGAAGAAGAAAGTAGCTGGAGTAGCTAAGCTTAGAACTTCTTTTATCTCTGTCAACTTCTAGCTTGGCCTCACTGTGGATATGTATGCTGAAAGATTCTTTATACAAGCTAAGTTTAAATATATTATTTGCATTGTGATTGATATGTGTCATTATTGTGTAATGTAATCCACAAATAACACAACAATTTTGAGTATTTTAACAGCTCCTTCTTCAACAAGCACTTACTGCAATTTCATCTTTGTTAACATGAACAGCTCCAACTACACATACCACAAGTTATTACATTCAATGTAAAAAAATCCATTTTTTTCAGTATAACATAACTGGAATCATTCACTGAATTGTTGAGACAGAAATTGAAACAAAAATACAATTAATTACTGTACTCTGCAGTGGCTAAAGATCCCTAACAAACTGTTTTTTTTACCCATTTAACAACCACATTTTTCTGCCTACACCCAAACCAGGAACAGAGGAAAGCTTGAACACAGCTTAATTGTTAATGGTGAGTTAAATAAACAGCTGTTGAATGTATAGAAAAGCAACACATCAACATCAGAACAAAAGGCTCTGGGGGGTATTTTTCGTACGTGGATTACTCGTTTAGCCGGATGTAATTGTGACGCTATAGCCTCACCGTGACGCTGATCTATTTATAGCACGGACAGCTACGAGGCAAGACTTTCAATAAGTTTTACATATGAAATACAATGAGCAAAATACTAGCGGGTTTGCAATGAGAAAAAAAAGGGGAACGTTTTTTTCTAACTTTTGTAAGATATTTGGACTTGCCATCTGGTTGTTAAGGTTTTTTTTTCAGAGGTTTCGCCGTAGGTTTCGAGCGCAAGACTCGCGCGTAACATATCATTTTTACCGACTGGTGTTTTAAAGGGGGTGCAGATGCTAAACGTAGTCACAGGTGCCTGAGAAGGTCCAACGATAGCTGTAAGAGAAGTCCAAATAGTATTAGTAACGTACGTGTACCGTAATGTTTAAATTTGTATGTTAATAACCTCGAGGTTAGGTATAAATGTTTTTGTTGTTTTGTTGTTTATTGTTTTATTAGGTATATGTGGTTGTCGGATGTTTTGATTTGTATTTGGATGGTACGATTTCCCCGGAAGGTCTTAAATGGTATCTCCCTATGATCAGGTAAGCCGGTCCTGCTAATGGAAAAGGCTTTATAAGTACAGTTGTGGCCGCAATGAGGGGGATCGTGTGGAGAGAATTAAGAGGTGCCGGAGCGCTGAGCTGTTGGTTGCTGTAAAGGAGTGTGGTAGTCTCCTGAGGACCAAAAACGACTCCTGAGATTATTTTTTTTTTGAGGAGTTGTACTGGGAACCTGGACTGACACAGAGTCCAATTTTGTATTATTTTAAGGCTGCTGATGCCCTTGCATGGACTGGAATTGAATGTATATATATTAGGGTGAGCCTTTGTGTTTTACAATTTTTATTTTTTTTGTCCTATTTTTTCTTTTTCTTCCCCTTCTTCATGATTTGATTTTTGCTGTGTCACTGGATTATTTAGACATTTTTGCATCCTTTTTTTTTCCTTCAAAATTAAAATTACCTTTGGTTTTGAACATCTGCCTCTCTCATGCCTCTTATTACCCCCTCAGTCCTGGTCGGTCCCAAACTACTAGCAGGCCATCTGTTTTATTAGATGGTCTGTGACAGTAATTGTTGACGATTTGGCATGATCTTGGATCTGACGGTGTTTTGAAACTCTTGCTGGAAGTGTTGTCATAGCAACACATCCTAATCCTCAAACCTGCTCGGAGCAGGTTTATTCTATGTAAACAAGGATTAGCTCACACACTTAATCAGTGTCCATGGGTGGAATTCATTCAGTCATGACTTCGCCGTTCATTAATGACCGACCAATTGATATTGGTACGCAAATTATAAGAAGAGAATTTTATATAGAGAGGGGTTTGCATGATCGGCAAGATCCTTTATTGCTCCCGGAGGAAATTCTTTTCGAAAGATACGGCTTTAGCCGAGGGGGAATAGTGTACCTCAAAAATTTATTAGGACCTTATATTCGAAGTCAAACTCGGTGAACTCGGGCTCTCACAACCACACAGACAGTATGCATTGCTTTGAGGTTTTTTGCAAGCGGCACTTTTTTTATATACTGTAGGCAATGCGGAAAATCTATCTAAAAAGTGCAGTTTGCCAGGCAATTTGTAAAGTCTGTTTGGCTCTGAAAGATTTCCTTTGGGTTTTCATTGTATTTCCTGGACACCTGCGTGTGCAGACAAAAGAGGCATTTCATGCCATTGCAGGTAGGCAACACACAGGCAAAAACACCCACAGTTCCATAAAGAATCTCACAATCAGCCTAACATTCTCATTACCCAGGATTTCCAAATGTGATTGGGGCACATGGGACTGATCACAGTGGAGTTTGATCAAACATTATTTGGAAAATGTACCTCTCCTCCTGGTGAATAATCAGACACAGTGTCTTCATCAAATATTTGACCTTCGTCAATATCTCATTGGTCAGACACTGGTTCTAGGGATATGACATTCCCTGCAACTGACCCAACAAAAAAGAGGGCTAGATGGAACATACCTATGGCACACATTGAGGACAAATATATGCAATGACCATCCTTTACCTGAAATGAAGTGACCACTGCATCCTGCCACTGGTTCTAAGGAGGAGCTTCCCCCTGGAATGCCCTCAGAAACAGGGCGATGGGCATTTTGCTGGAGAGCCAACTCTTCTGCAGGGGTTAGGTCTGGACCGTGTGGACCTCCACCTGTTTTAGCTTGTCTGCCTTCTTATTAGCTTTAAAATTAATGTTCTTTACATTATATATGATTCTTTATGTCATCAATTCTTTAAATAGTTATATACCAATATTTACCAGTTTGAAGTATATTCGTGTACTTCACTTTAACCTGTTCCCGTGTTCTCCTTGTGCTCACGTTTGATCTGGAATTATGACATATTAAATAATAATTAATCTGACACATAGGAAATGAAACGCTACTTTCAGTAAGTACAATGCACACGCATTTAATTTGTTGGCCACTTTTTGCCAGCCGTCTTTTCTGGTTTGGGCTGCTTTTGCAGTGTTACCCCATGTGCATATTAAATATTGAAATTCTTCATGTCCTTTGAATGAAAGGTCTTGCTCCGCTTGTGTGAAAAAAAAAATGTGCCCGTTCTTTCGTCATTTTGTTACAGCCTATCATAGACTTGCTGATCATGTTTTCTAGACTCAATATATATGGGCTTTTCAGTCAGCGCGGGTGCGCGCATTCATCTCGGATGATTAGATCCAGTTCGACTAATCTACTACACGGCTGTGTTTGAAAAACGGACTTATCCCAGATGAGTTTCACTGGCATCAACTCATCCAAGATGAGGCATCTGATCTCAGATGATTTAAGCGACGTACGGAAAATACCCCCCTGGTCTAGTGTTGAAAAAACAGTAACAGTCCAGCACATTCTTGTTGCTTTGACATCCAATGGCTTTTTTTTTTACTTTTTTTTTTAAAATTTTGTAGAGATCCAAAAGGTGGCCTGCGTGCATGCCAATGATGATGGATGTCGAGAAGTATACTGCAGGCTAAGTAGGTTTCTTAATAATTTTATATAAATGTAACATAAGATTATATAAATAAATAACATTGTATATTCAATCAAAGCACAAACCATAGCAAAGTTTAATTCTGTTAATTAAACAGTATATGATATAAAACCTACACTGTCAAAGGCTGGAATTACATGACTGGCCTACTTCCAGTCCCCACCCTTAAAAAGAAAAACATGATAAAATATTTTACTGGTCGGGACCATGTTCTGTGCTCTATTGGACAGGAAGTTTTCCAAATTTCTTCCAACCTCATGTGGCTGTATTTTTTTTAAAGGAAAGTAAGCTTTCTGCATGCATCTTCTGAATTACCATCTTCCATATGATATTCTGGAGGAATGCTTTCCATATTTGTACCCCTTTTGTTGTTCTTCCAGGGCACACAGCACACATACAGGGTGTTATGCCCTGTGGTTTTTCTCCCACTTTATTATTCTGTAATTTATTTGTTGTTTTACTGATTGTAAGACTAAAATACGAAAGATTTCAATTTGTTCATCTAATTTTGGAAAATGTTTCTTAAATACCAAAACAGTACAATACCGATCAATCAATCTATTTATTTTGCAATCTTAAGATTCAATCTTAGTATTTTGCAGGAAATATGCTTTAAAAGCAAGGATCTTTTTTGAGATTGGTTTAGTCAGTTTTTTTCAAAACAATTCCAGTTGTAGCCACTGACATAGTCTCTGACTTGGTAGGGTGATATATTATGGTGTTTAGGAATATCTATGAATTAAAAATAATTCCATAGGGTGTATGCTTAAGGTTCATTTAATAGTTATCAGAATTGTTACTATTACTATATTACTATTATTATTATAACTATTATTACTATTACTGAATCTTGTGAGTACAATGATATTTTTTATCTCTGATCATACTCTTCTTATTTTCAAGGTCAAATCAGTATACCACACAAATCCAGCTCATAATTGGCAACTAGCTGGTGAGGACTTTATAAAATTAATCCAAACAAAAAATGATATTATTTAGAGACCATACAAAAAGATTTGTGCAAGAATAGTCTGGGAAACACATAACATAATTTTAACATGCCAATTAACCTGTATATTTAAAATAAAAATTAACTGTAAACATAAGGGCATTAGAGTTGATCACCAAGATTTCTAGAAATGATTTTATATATATATATGTGCATATATCCATACGTCTGGTCACAATCTGATTATTCGGTGGTTACCTACTAGATAACGCTTGTGGTTGGTCGACCAGTTGGCAAACATCCGCCACGCCTTCTCAGTTGTGAGAAGCAGATCGTAGACTTGTAATATAGTACCTGACAAATAATAGAAAGAGTGCACAACACGTGTTTCATCCTAAATGGGGCTCATCACGTGTATGCACCTTTGGTTCCCTTTGTGGAAATAGAACTTCAGACATCAGGCGGTATATATATACAGTGGGTACGGAAAGTATTCAGACCCCCTTCAATTTTTCACTCTTTGTCATATTGCAGCTAAAATCATTTAAATTAATTTTTTCCCTCATTAATGTACACACAGCACCCCATATTGACAGACAAAAAAAAGAATTTTTGAAATTGTTGCAGATTTATTAAAAAAGAAAAACTGAAATATCACATGGTCCTAAGTATTCAGACCCTTTGCTCAGTATTTAGTAGAAGCACCCTTTTGAGCTAATACAGCCATGAGTCTTCTTGGGAAAGATGCAACAAGTTTTTCACACCTGGATTTGGGGATCCTCTGCCATTCCTCCTTGCAGATCCTCTCCAGTTCTGTCAGGTTGGATGGTAAACTTTGGTGGACAGCCATTTTTAGGTCTCTCCAGAGATGCTCAATTGGGTTTAAGTCAGGGCTCTGGCTGGGCCATTCAAGAACAGTCACAGAGTTGTTGTGAAGCCACTCCTTCGTTATTTTAGCTGTGTGCTTAGGGTCATTGTCTTGTTGGAAGGTAAACCTTCGGCCCAGTCTGAGGTCCTTAGCACTCTGGAGAAGGTTTTTGTCCAGGATATCCCTGTACTTGGCCGCATTCATCTTTCCCTCGATTGCAACCAGTCGTCCTGTCCCTGCAGCTGAAAAACACCCCCACAGCATGATGCTGCCACCGCCATGCTTCACTGTGGGGACTGTATTGGACAAGTGATGAGCAGTGCCTGGTTGTCTCCACACATACCTCAGTGCAAGACACATGACAGCCCGCATGAAGTTTGCTAAAAGACACCTGAAGGACTCTGAGATGGTGAGAAATAAGATTCTCTGGTCTGATGAGACCAAGATAGAACGTTTTGGCCTTAATTCTAAGCGGTATGTGGTGACTAAGTCAGTATGATCAAGGAGGTGGGGGGATTGTTTCGTGTTTCTGCTGTCGATTTCTTGTTTTTGGCATTAAAGAGGACTGTGCGCAAATTGTTCGTGGGTTTGTGTGTTATTCTGATGCCCCACTTGGTCAGGATGCGCGCTGTACCTTCTGACACCGTGTGGTGATAATCCTCTTTAATGCCAAAAACAAGAAATCGACAGCAGAAACACGAAACGCAGTTTATAGTATCCCATGCAATTCTTGCTCAGCGGTATACATAGGACAAACTTCAAAAAGAATCTCAACACGTGTACAGGAACATCGCAACGCCGTCAGAAGAAAGGACGCACTATCATTGATCTATGCACATACTAAATCAACAGGACACACATTCAACTGGGACAATGTAAAAGTAAAATTTAAGGCCAGTACTAAAAGTGCCAGAGAGTTGGCCGAGTCTTGGCTATCAAATGAAAACGCCATCAACAGACACTTGGACATAAATCCAGCATATGCTAACTTAAGAAGAACATGTACATAATAATTAAACTATACAACCCCCCCCCCTTGATCATACTGACTTAGTCACCTCCCCCCAAACACACATAATGTGTTGCTATATATTCCTTTGATTCTTGTAAGTCTAAGCATTATATATATATATATATATATATATATATATATATATATATATATATATATATATATATATATATATATATATATATATACACACAATATATACACATATATATAGGAATCTAGCATATGATTTCACAAACCCTGATAATCATGTACTTGCTAGAATATGACATTGTATCAGGTATAAAACCACAACTAAATCTTTCAAGGGTTGTCTCAGTTATTCTTAATTATGTAAACAAATAAATGTGTTTGATAATATTTTTAAATCATAAATGTACAATTCTCTAAATTATAAAAATCCATCAAAAACATCTTCAGATACACTCAGGGGTGTGCTAACAATAGGGAGACTAGTGACAAAATGTTAATATATTTATATATCGGGGAACAACTAATAGGTTACAACCTATAGATGTTCTGCAGCAATTAAAGTAAATTAAGTCATGTACGTTGAAGCAAACAATTTGTAGAGGTGTCCCAGGTTCTGTTGATTACTTAAAAACCATTTGTAAGTCTTGAATCAGAGTTAGAACAGACTGTGTTACTATACACTCTGAAGTACTTGAACAATATTCCAGTGATAATGGTAAGACAACAGAATTAACAAGTGAAATGAAGTGTAGAAGTGTAGGCCTTTGGTTTTTTTTTTTTTTTTGCAATTTCTCCAGATGTAAGTGTCAGTGAGTTTGGTGTCCTACACAATCCAATGGCAATTGGAAACTGGAACAAGCTCTGATAGGAAGAGGTCTGGTAGACCCAAAGTCACAACCCAATCACATGACATGTTTCTGAGAGTCACCAGCTTACTTAATAGTCACCTCACAGTACAACAGTGTCAAGTACAGTTTAACAGTGATCAAAAAAGGTAAGTCTCAGTTTCTACTGTGAAGAGGAGACTTTGTGCTACAGGTTTGACAAGGCAAGTGGCAGTAAGAAAGCCATTCATTAAAGGACAAAAAAGTGAAAAAGTGTCTTGAAATACCGGCTGTGGACTACTGCAAAGTAGAAAAAGTGACTGAGGCATTTCAGTGAACATCATTCAGTTGTGATTTACCATGCATACATTTCATTTCAGTTTAGAGATATAAAAATTGAAGGTTGATTTACTGTATATGCTAGATGGTACATCACATATAATAAAGAATTTGCTGTCACATATAATGTGCATCTGCATTATTATAATTTATTTTTGTTCCATATATATAGTATTTGTATTGCTAACAATATTTCACATCATTCAATCAAACAACCAAGCAATTACCAATGTTATAGCTCTGGAAACGTGTATCATATTGCTAGTATACATATGCTGAATTTACTTCTCAGTCTCCATATGACAGACGTACAATAATAACACAAAATTGCCCTATAACATCCAATAGAAGCATGGAACTTTGCTTAGGCACAGTTTTATCCATCTGAAGTTTTTTGTGCGTACGCAAATTTCTGTTTTTGTCTGTACGCCATGTTTTAGTCTGAATTCTACACACAGCGTTATACATGAGGCCTCTCATGACTACACACAGGCAGTCATAATCCTTTGGAAAGATACAGTTTTTTATAACACTAGCTAGCCATCTGTTGCTACCTGTTAACCTGGAGCCTCCTGGCTCACTATTATCATATATATGTATATATGTGTACATGTGTGTGTATGTGCAGAGCATACACACAGTATATATGTATACATGCATACATATACTTTATGAGCCATATAGCTCTACCTCTACATGATGATCCAGCAAGTTTACGGATTTAGCATTTAAATGAAGGAGTGGGATTGAATTGCAGTGAAGGGAATCCTCTCTCCTTCTCAAGTGCATTAAGAAAAGAAGTACAGTGATGAAGACTGAAAAGAAAGCTAATTATACACTGTAAAATCTAACAAGAGAGAAAAAGCTTAGAAAAAATGTTTAAAAACTCTACAGGGAGCCTGTCAGGATCCGGTGAATTGCTACTCAGTGAAGATTTAATGATCCACAGCATATAATTTCTTCAATATTGCCTGATTTTGAGTATTTTTTGGGAACAATTGATAAAATATGACAGTCCTGAAACACAGTCTATTAATAAAGGGTCACCAGCAGACCTTTACAAAGAGGAGTAAAAATAATGTAAAATGTGTATTTACTTTTTAATAGTTAAGGAGAACAAATTTGATCAGGGCAAAGGAAGCTAATCCATTTAACTGTGCAGTATGAATTAACAGCTGGAGTAACCACACAAAAAGTGTTTTAATTGTTTAATTTAGTTAGGTTACATTACAAATATAAGGGCATTTCCTGATTTAAAAAATAAAGAGTTATTCCTCTTTTTGAGCTATAGGTCATTTAACACACTGAGCATCACATTTTCTTTTGGAATTGGCAACATATTAGGTATGTTGATAGTAACTGAAAGAAAGCATTCAGCAATTTTGGTAAATTTTACACTGTTTCAAAGAAAATAATATATATGTAAAAAATACATGTTTTACAGAAAATTTAAATAATACATTCCTAGTACAGTGCACTGTAGCATAGTATTATAACAAAAGTATTGTAAGATAGTTAAACCAGAAAATATATTTTTCTTACTACTGTAACAAATAAATGGAAGAAAATTATTATGTAAAAAAATATAACTAATAATGATGGACATAGGAAAAAGATTCCAGACAGGCTAAAAATAATATTCATTAGAAACAAATCTGCAGAAAAAAAACACTTGAAGGCCAATTGTAAATTTCATGCATATTGGGTTATCATTTAGCAATTATATCAAGGCTTCACTGAGCAAAAACAATGTTTTGTGCAATTCAGAAGTAGCTATGCATGATTAACAGTGACTGGAGGACTGATTGTTGAATACAGTTAAATGAAAAACTTCCTCAGGTTGCTCCCAAAGTTAAATAACTACTTAAAAATGGATAGTGTACATTTATTAATATACACTATGTAAAGAAAATGTTATTTAAAACTAATATATAGCACTGAAACAAGTTAAATTTTTTAACGGCAAAATATTGTGATAAAACTACATTTATTTACATTTTATTTACCCGGCCAGGATACCATCACTGTGGAAGCTAGACAGCAGCCCCCCTAGGTTACGGCAGCGCCACAGATTCCCACGGAGCATTATGGAAATTGGAGTTCTTTGGCTCAGCTCTGTTGGGTTACATAGGTGTAACCAGGGGACTGGTAAGCCCTACTTTTTCAGGCTCCAGCCTAAACCAGAAGTGCTCCTGGCCATGATCATGGAACACTGGAAGTACTCCTGGGTTTTATAAAAAAGAAGCTGCCTGACTTATCTCAGAGAACCAGAGTCGGGAGGAGTGCGACAAAGCTTGGTGTAAGGAGTGGAGGAAGCAAAGAGAGAGAAAAAGAAGAAGACAAAGACTTGCTTATTGTAGATAGATAGATAGATAGATAGATAGATAGATAGATAGATAGATAGATAGATAGATAGATAGATAGATAGATAGATAGATAGATAGATAGATAGATAGATAGATAGATAGATAGATACTTTATTAATCCCAATGTACGTGTGTTGGTGCTATGGGAAACGATTGGGAAAGAGTTTCCTATGGAGAACACAATAAAAATGCTCTTGTTTGCTGTGATTGTGTCTGAGCCTATCTGTGTTTGGGGAGCTGGAGCACCCCCTGGTGGGCACAATGTAAAAACATAGAAGATTTCTTGTAGCAATCTTGGAAAATCTAGAATTTGTTTGTTTTATAAAGTTTATTTGTCATAACCATGAATTTAACAGTGCTGCTTGTCTTAAGGTTCATGTGACAATAAATTTTAAAAATCCTATACCAATGTGAAGAACAAACTACAGTATATTGTGAATTTCCCCTTGGAATTAATAAAGTATCTATCTATCTATCTATCTATCTATCTATCTATCTATCTATCTATCTATCTATCTATCTATCTATCTATCTATCTATCTATCTATCTATCTATCTATTATTGTAAAACCAACATTGAGTCTTATTCCTGTCTTCCTCTTTCTTTCTCATGTCCTCTTGGAATTGGATTTGCAAAATATGGGCTTCCTCATTCTGCATCTACCTGTATATGCTATAGCTACATACAATACTTTTTATGCAGTTATTTCATGCACAAAATTCATATTCCTAATTCACACTGTGAAGCAGATTTGCATTAAACTTTAATAATGTTGCTGTACAAAAATTCTAAAATATCTGTTTAATCAGGATATAAATATGTTTAAATTAATATAAATAAGCATAGTTTGTTTAAGCAGATTAATTTCATTTTATTTTTTGGCAACATAACTATTTGCTTTTAATTATCAGTTATGTCATAAAGTAACTTGCTAAAGAATTATGAATACAACCCAAAAAGCTTGTTTTTTTTAACATTAGAATCCCCGAAGCCTGCAAAAATATTTGTAATGCCGCCTTTGTTTTGTAAATGTGTCAATCGGCTGCAGGCAGGCAGCTGAAGTGGGACGCAAAGTACACACAACTGAAGTCTGTTTATCTAGGAGTTAGGTGTCTGGAATTGTATAGGAAAATAATATATCGTTATGTGAAATATATACATTTCCATGTCTACAGTGATCTGTGTAAATGTAGGTTATGTTTAACACATAACTAAAAAAGAATTTTTTTTCATCAACAAAACAAGTGTGCTTTTATTCATGTACATAAAATCACGCTTGTTTTGTTATACCATGTCTTTATCTGAAAACTAAGAGAGTGAACGTGACTGAGAGAATAAAACTGAATTAAAAAAAACACTAACTTTTACAAGTATCATAGCTTTACACAGGCTGTTAAGACGATTAAGAGTATTGCACTGGAAAACGGAATTTTCTTAGAAGTGCATCAGCCTGGTCATTTAATTAAAAAATTCAAATGTTTATTTTAAGAGCTAACAGTTAATCGGATGTATCAGAAGCGCTATGTAACTAAACAATTTTTAGTATACAATATTTGCAGTTAGTTTTTTTTTTAAACCAGGGCATAATATTATTACTGTAGTTCACTGGAGCTGCTTAGTGTTTATGCTACATACAATTGCCCAGAGTAAAACATTTCTGGCATAGATTAATTCCAGCTTTTCCTAGTGACTGACTTAGGCTTTTGATGAAGTTCATTTGAAACACTATTTTACGGGAAACTGTTTCTTTTTATCTGAAACAGGTTATCAGTAGTAATAATGGGAATTTTGAGTATTTATGTCCACCTGCCTTGTGACCTTTGCTTGCTGGCATATATTCTAGCTTCCCCGCAGGCCTGTTCAGGATAAAGCAGGTTTAAGATCTAGAAGGATAGATGAACAGAGTAATATTATTATTAATTATTAAATGTTAACAATTTTCATTTGTTGACATCATTTACTCAAGCATTACTTTTCATGTATTTTCATCAGTTGTATATTCAAGCTTTTTTTTTGTTTGCCATAGCCAGATAATAAAGTTGTTACACTAAATTGTGTTATACTTTAACTTGTTACAAAAAGCAATGATGTTTACAGGCTGCACACCTGTCTGAACCATGCAATGACTTAAACATTTGAAATGCTTATATACTAAAACGCATACCTGGCCTACTGAAATGCACAACCCCCACCTCCTTCAGCCTGTCTTTTTTCCTTTGTCACTTTGTCCAGTCAGGCACAAAGTTGTTTCTTTCTCCATGTAATTTCTCCCTCTAAAAACTGATCTGGGCGGCACGGTGGCGCAGTGGTAGCGCTGCTGCCTCGCAGTTAGGAGACCTGGGTTCGCTTCCCAGGTCCTCCCTGCGTGGAGTTTGCATGTTCTCCCCGTGTCTGTGTGGGTTTCCTCCAGGTGCACCGGTTTCCTCCCACAGTCCAAAGACATGCAGGTTAGGTGGATTGGCGTTTCTAAATTGGCCCTAGTGTGTGCTTGGTGTGTGGGTGTGTTTGTGTGTGTCCTGCAGTGGGGTGGCACCCTGCCCGGGATTGATTCCTGCCTTGTGCCCTGTGTTGGCTGGGATTGGCTCCAGCAGACCCCTGTGACCCTGTGTTTGGATTCAGCGGGTTGGAATATGGATGGATGGATGGAAAAACTAATCTCTGATGCAAAATGAAATAGTGTGATGAACACCCTGGAATGAGAGGCTTGGATATCATGATGATTCATAGGAACTCACCAGGAAAAAATGCAAATATGATAATACACTAAACAAAGCTGTGCATAAAAAAAAAAAAAACAAAACTAAGAAGTAACAAAAACTACAGAAATTATATTGTAGTGTCCTGGCTGGGTTGAAGCCCTGGGGAGCGGAGTAGGGCAGTAACTGTTGGGTTGACCGAGGGAGGGAAGACTGACATCGAGTGTATGATTGATGGTAAAGAAAGGAAAAGGGGTGGCACCCTGAACGGAGAGGAAGAAGAGAGGCAGAAATTGTAAACAGTTCATGTCCAAAGTCGTTCATTTTGCTTTTACAACCATGCAATTTTTCTGTTTTGACTGTTTCAGTAAACTATTCTGTCCTGTCTTTGTTCATCTGTGTTTCTTCCTTTATCGAACCTGACATGTTGAGGTTGCCACAATATGTAAGCTAGTGAATATGTATTATTGTTTTCTTTACATATATGTTTAAAAATATTAGATTGACTAAATATGCTCATGTTAAACTGATTTAAAACAATGCTGTAAACATAAATAGTGTAAATTATGTAATTTTAATTAGATTTCTTTTCAATTTTGTACTTAAATATGATAGAAACTATTTTTATTGTGTTCATGAATGCAAATAAAAAACAAAACAATTTTTTATTAGTTTAATTTTGCAGATCTGTGCAAGTGGAAAGTGGGCCTTATATTTGTGTATATCTGGGGTGCTTCGATAAGCATAAAGTACTGACAGTTTCATAGAGTGCTGCACTCTTAGCGACCAGCAGCAGGATTTTCTCGTTCCGTGTTTTGTTTTATTTAATTTTTTATTAAATATTTCATTTATATATTAAAAAGTTGGGACACTTTGTAAAAATGCAATAAAAACTAAAATCTTTATTTTGGTAATTAAAGTGTAAATTAAAGTGTAATTTTAAGAAAAGGGGATGTGATCCAGCGGTAAACTTACATCTATCCCAACTTTTTTGGAGTGTGTTGCAGGCATCAATTTCTAAATTTGTTTATGTTTAACAAACAGACTTACATTTATCAGTGAAAACACTGAAAATCTTTTCTTTGTCCTTTTGCCTGTTAAATAAAGGTTCAAGTGAATTACCAAATTACAGGTTTTAGTTTTTATTGTATTTTTAGAAAATGTCCCAACGTTTTTGGAAAAGGGGTTTGTGTGTGTATATATACCTAATCCTTTTTCTTTTTCTGGCTTAACAATGTTGGAGCTAAATAAACAAATTCAAAATGTTTATTCTTATCTTTATCATTTGGATTTACTTTCATTTGACCTGGAGTCTTCACGCTATCCCTCCTTAATCAGCCTACATGGATTTCTTACAGCAGAGACTACTTGTTTCAATGGAACTTATTTGAACACATATATCTACCGCCCAATTTCTCAGCGAATCCCAGCACTATTATTAACACAGTAACTTGGAAAGAACGAAGAGAGGAAAAAGAGGGGTGCATTCAAGAAAGACTGAAAAAACTGCATGGATTTTGATCCCTTTTACCAACTGTTATAATGGGAAATGTTCTGTCTCTCCGAAATAAAGTGAATGAACTTCCAGAGTGTCCACGCTGTCAGGCTGATTACTGAGACACATGCATTATGGCATTTACAGAAACCTGGTTAAATGGAAGTGATTTGGATGACCGCTTGACTATAAATAGATTTAATGCACCAATTCATCTGGACAGAGACACAGCCATCACTGGCAAGTCACACAGTGGTGGTGTCTGCCTTTATATACTGTAAATAAACATTGGTGTAAAATGGTGATGGTTAGAAAAAAAATGCATGAAAGGTGTGGAACTTTTATCTGTCTCACTGCACCCCATTTATCTGCCCAGAGAATTTCCACAGATTTTCATTATGATTGTGTATATTCACCCAAAGGCAGTGGTGAGTGAAGTCATTTACATCATTGCCAGAGTGATACATAGGCTTGAATCGCTGTCACTATTTTAGGAAGCTTTAACTGGTGTGCACTGAACAAAACCTTTTGCAGTTTTTACCAGTTGCCCAACTCGTCACAATTCAATGTTTGATCAATGCTACAGGAACATCAAAGGTGCTTCTGAACCAAGAGCAAAACCGCCACTGGATTCATCAGATCATTACTGTGTCCAGCTTATTCCAATCTATAACCCCGTTTTTAAGAGGGAAAAACCAGAAAGTAAACAAATTAAAGTCTGGGACAAGGATTCTGTTGAGCGCCTGCATGGCTATTTTGAGTGCCCTGACTGGTCAATGTTTAAAAAATCCTGTGCTTACATTGATGAACTTACAGACACTGTAAACTGTTATGTACAATTCTGCAATGACATCATAATACCCATGAAATCAGCCAAAATATACCCTAAAACAAGCAGTGGATTACCAGAGATATAAAAAAAAAACTGATAACCTATAAAAATATATTCAACATGGAATATAAACTGCACAGAAGGAATTACAGAAGGAGGTGAAACGTGAAATAAAGCAGGCAAAGATGAAGTATAAGGACAGGATAGAGAATGTACTGTGGACTGATAACCTGGGCTTATTATGGAATGGCATGAAAATGAAGGCTGGCATTAATAGAAAAAGTAATATTTAAGTTGAACTGGCCAGGGTCAAAACTGATTATCAGAACTTGAATGAATTCTTTTTAGGATTTTGCTTCAGAAACAAGTCAGCAAAAGAACAGACTCGGGACTGGAGCCAGTAATCAGCCCTTTCTTGACCAGAATGATATCAGAAAGGTCCTTAAACAAACAAATATCCAAAAAAGCTTGGGTCTATACAGAATAAGTGGCTGCTTTACTAATGTGCAGAGGAACTATCTCCAATAATCCACTCCATATTTGAAATGTCATTGGATTTACAACAAGTGCCCAATCTGTGGAAACAGGAAATTGTTATTCCATTCTCAAAAATTACACACCCCAGAGCATTAAGAGACTTTAGACCAGTGGCATTAAATTCTCATATCATGAAATTCTTTGACAGGTTAATTAATAGACAACTATGTAATAAAAATGGTGGCTCATGTGGATCCTTACCAGTTTGCATGCAGAACAAAGAGGGATGAGGAGGATGCCAGAACAACACTTCTGAATTTACTGTATGGGCACTTGGAAGGATCAAAAAAACATGCAAGACTGCTGTTTATAGACTTTTTGTCAGCTTTTAACATGATCCAGCCTCACATTATAGTTGACAAACTGATGGATCAATTCTTTTTGGACCCTAACTTGGTGGGATGGTTTCTGGACTTTTTAACAAACAGAACACAAAGAGTGTGTGTTAATGGCTGTTTCTCTAATAGCCTAAGTAAATCTGCTGGTACTCCACAAGGGTGCTACCAATCTCAGGAGTTTAAACAAGGATAGCCATATCCTGAAACTTGCAGATGACTCTGTCATTGTGAGTCTTTTACAAGATAAGCAAGGCAGCCAAGGACTTATTGTTGATGAGTTTGAATTTAGTGTTGAATTTAATTACCATGTCACCCATAGATGTGCACTTTATTAGAACTATAGCAACAGATTATTGATTAAATAAAATGTTCGCTCAAAGTGGCATTAACATGAATAATTTAATTAAAATTTCTAGCTGTCATAACACTCCAGTTCAGCTCTGCCCTAGTACACTTAATTTAAGTACACTTATTGTGCTTCCATAATATAAAATTATGCTATTTATAAGTTGTAAATACATATCACACATATGTTTTCAATGTATTACCTTGCATTTTATATGAAATATAAATGTATCTCCTATATGTTATAAGTGTATTAACAAGTACAGTATCTGAAAGGTGGATTCAAATATACTCCAAGTTGAAACAAAGTACATTTATGAAAATACTGAAATAATAAAAAAGTATACATAAGCATATTTAAGCATATCTTAATTATGGCTCAAAACAGCACATTCAAGTATACTTAGTTGTATTTAAGTATATATTTAGTTACACTAATCTTCTTCTTCTTTCAGCTGCTCCCATTATGGGTTGCCACAGTGGATCATCTTTTTCCATATTTTTCTGTCCATAGCGTCTTGCTCTGTTACACCCACCACCTGCATGTCCTCTCTCACTACATCCGTAAACCTCCTCTTAGGCCTTCCTCTTTTCCTTTTTCCTGGCAGCTCTATCCTTAATATCCTTCTCCCAATATGCTCATCATCTCTTCTCTGTACATGTCCAAACCAACACAATCTTGCCACTCTGACTTTGTCTCCCAACCTTAGCTGACCCTCTAATGTACTCATTTCTAATCCTATCCATCCTCGTCACACTCAGTGCAAATCTTAACATCATTAGCACTGCCACCTCTATCTCTGTCTCCTTCTTTCTGGTCAGTGCCACCATCTCCAATCCATATAACATAGCTAGTCTCACTACTGTCCTGTAGACCTTCCCTTTCACTCTTGCTGATACCCGTCTGTCACAAATTACTCCTGACACTCTTTTCCACCCATTCCACACTGCCTGCACTCTCTTTTTCACCTGTTTTCCACAATCCCCATTACTCTGTACTGTTGATTCCAAGTATTTAAACTCATCCACCTTTGCCAACTGTACTCCTTGCATCCTCACTATTCCACTGACCTCCCTCTGATTTACACACATGTATTCTGACTTGTTCCTACTGACCTTCATTCCTCTCCTCTGCAGAGCATATCTTCACCTCTCCAGGGTCTCCTCAACCTGCTCCCTACTATTGCTCCAGATCACAATGTCATCAACAAACATCATAGTCCACGGGGACTCCTGTCTCATCTCGTCTGTCAACCTTTCCATTGCCATTGCAAATAAGAAAGGGCTCAGAGCCGATCCCTGATGTAATCCCACCTCCACCTTGAATGCATCCGTCACTCCTACAACAGGCTCACCATGGTCACACTTCACAAAAACTCAAAAGACATTGATGGGAGGGAGGACGGACAGTTTATAGTGGAGGACCGGAAATTAAACTGTGGGATGCTGGGAGAATCGTGGTGGAGTATGGGAGTATGATGTCATCAATGGGAAAGCAGAGGGAAGAAAGGAACCCGGAAGTGTGCATCTCTTAAAGCCATCCGGGCGATCTTTACGGTGGTGGTGTCCCGGTCTTTCTGAGGAAGCAAAGAGAGAGAGATTAGTACGCTGCCGTTGTCCCCCTGCGGAACTTGTCATGAAGCAAACCGGGACATTAACACTAGAATTACCAGAGCGTACGAAAAAACTCATAAATCCGTCCCACCTTAAATCGCGTCTTAGATCCGTTTGCACCTCTCCGCCAGAGTCCTTTGTCATCTAAATGTGCTGATAAACAAAAGCTTCTAGCAGCCAGCTATTCCATCCCCCCACCGACTTAGAATGAACTTCTCTCCTAGCTCAAGCCTTGCCTTGATTTGATTACCTGGGATTGAAGTGGAGTTTTACAGTGGAAATAATTCTAGCGTTATTTGGAATACACGCATTTCATGTGTGTTCCATTTCTATAGTAGGCTGTGCAAACACATTTTTAAAACAGAAACGTTTTTCATATTCTAATAGTAAATGACAAAATGTAGGCATAAACTATATAACGTATGAAGCCTGAAGTCCATATATCAAAGAAACACTTTCACGAAAGGTACAAATAAGAGAACACGTGCGCTTTCATTCAAAAAAAAAAAAAAAAAAAGCCGCGTTAGCATGCCACATTGACACTCTTACTACAACCACTGTGGTGGTGTAATGGTATCAGCCCCTGACTGGGAATCAGAGGGTGGTGAGTTTGATCCCGCACGGCTCCACTTCGAGAAATGAGCTGCATTTATTCTTACAATTTTAGAATAACAACATAAATTTGATTTCAGTCTGTAACAGCCGGTGTAACTTATGATACTGGTAAAGGTTAGCTTTTTTTTTTTTTTTTTTTTTTTAATTTACTTTTCATTCTCGCAGTCGCATTCAGAATCAATCCATACAACCCCATCTGACACAGCTGGTTTCACATAAATAAAAGTGCACTTTTATTCAAGACTATAACCGAAGAATAAAGAAAGCAAGTTACAGTTGGTGGTTGATACGACAGCTTGCGTGGTGCAATGTTAAGAACTGCTGATTTCCGATCCGTGCTATATAAAATCATCACATTCAAATATTAACAGTTCCCACACACCCAAGGTCCGCCATTCCTACATTTACGACATGTGTACTTGTTGCAGTGTACACACCTCTCTGTGCTATGGTTCCTATTACAGTGAATGAGCACCTGACACTGTACTTTCTTTCCTGGGGGAAGCTGAGGTCTTAGAACGGAAGTTTGTTGATGCTGTATCATCTTTTCTTTTTCCATCGCCTTTTCCTGTAAGAAGCGACGACGAAGTTCCTCTGCAAGGTGAGCCATGAACACTCTTCTTTTCTCAGCGGACCCCGTGCATGCCTTATACAGTACGTGTGCGTTCATCGCTGCTAGGTCAAGGATCAAGTCTATTAGCCAGCGAAAGTGACGTGAAGAAGTTGTCTGTTGTTACGGTTCTGCCTTTTTGGATTGCGGCAGATTTGGAGACAAAGTACATGTGCAATGCCACACCTTATTTAGGAAAAGATCCCAGTCGTCCCACGGGAGAAAGACTTTCCGAGTCTGTGGTCATAAAGCTTATGGAGCCTTTTCTGGACAAAGGCAGAACCGTAACAACAGACAACTTCTTCACGTCACTTTCGCTGGCTAATAGACTGCTGCACCGCAATACAACTCTGCTTGGCACCATGAATAAAGTGCGACGGAAACTTCCACCTGCAGCTAAAGTCAGTTCAGTACACGAACAATTCTCCACGCTGGTGTTTAGATCTCCCAGTGCCATGCTGACAGTGTATGTGCCCAAAAAGATGAAGTCTGTCTGCATTCTCAGCACAATGCACCATGATGTGGAGATTGGGCAAGATAAAAAAAAAAAACCAAACACGGTCACAGACTACAACCACATGAAGGTATGCTAATGAAAAACATATTAGTGTGACGAAGTATTCTGGTGCTATTCTGGTGATAAAATGATTTCTTCAAAATGTCACATATATTTGTCTTTCTTTTTTCCCCAGCGTGGCGTTGACATCATGGACCAGAAGGCGCGTGCTTGTTCAGTGTGAACAGGAACACGCACGTGGCCGGTTGCTGTGTTCTACAACATCCTTGACCTAGCAGCGATGAACGCACACGTACTGTATAAGGCATGCACGGGGTCCGCTGAGAAAAGAAGAGTGTTCATGGCTCACCTTGCAGAGGAACTTCGTCGTCGCTTCTTACAGGAAAAGGCGATGGAAAAAGAAAAGATGATACAGCATCAACAAACTTCCGTTCTAAGACCTCAGCTTCCCCCAGGGAAGAAAGTACAGTGTCAGGTGCTCATTCACTGTAATAGGAACCATAGCACAGAGAGGTGTGTACACTGCAACAAGTACACATGTCGTAAATGTAGGAATGGCGGACCTTGGGTGTGTGGGAACTGTTCATATTTGAATGTGATGATTTTATATAGCACGGATCGGAAATCAGCAGTTCTTAACATTGCACCACGCAAGCTGTCGTATCAACCACCAACTGTAACTTGCTTTCTTTATTCTTCGGTTATAGTCTTGAATAAAAGTTCACTTTTATTTATGTGAAACCAGCTGTGTCAGATGGGGTTGTATGGATTGATTCTGAATGCGACTGCGAGAATGAAAAGTAAATTAAAAAAAAAAAGCTAACCTTTACCAGTATCATAAGTTACACTGGCTGTTACAGACTGAAATCAAATTTATGTTGTTATTCTAAAATTGTAAGAATAAATGCAGCTCATTTCTCGAAGTGGAGCCGTGTGGGATCGAACTCGCCACCCTCTGATTCCCAGTCAGGGGCTGATACCATTACGCCACTGCGGCAGTTGTAGTAAGAGTGTCAATGTGGCATGCTAACGCGGCTTTTTTTTTTTAATTTTTTGAATGAAAGCGCACGTGTTCTCTTATTTGTACCTTTTGTGAAAGTGTTTCTTTGATATATGGACTTCAGGCTTCTTACGTTATATAGTTTATGCCTACATTTTGTCATTTACTATTAGAATATGAAAAACGTTTCTGTTTTAAAAATGTGTTTGCACAGCCTACTATAGAAATGGAACACACATGAAATGCGTGTATTCCAAATAACGCTAGAATTATTTCCACTGTAAAACTCCACTTCAATCCCAGGTAATCAAATCAAGGCAAGGCTTGAGCTAGGAGAGAAGTTCATTCTAAGTCGGTGGGGGGATGGAATAGCTGGCTGCTAGAAGCTTTTGTTTATCAGCACATTTAGATGACAAAGGACTCTGGCGGAGAGGTGCAAACGGATTTAAGACGCAATTTAAGGTGGGACGGATTTACGAGTTTTTTCGTAGGCTCTGGTAATTCTAGTGTTAAGCTGCTCCCCAAATGCTCGTGCATGACAGGACCCCCCCCCCCCCAGCCCAGACCCATCTCGTCGGGCGACCCGAACCAAGAGGTCGTGAACTCGAGAGAGCGCGTCAGCGTTGGCTTGCAGGTTACCTCGGCGATAAATGACAGTAAACATGAATGGCTGCAGGTCCAAAAACCACCTGGTGACTTGAGGATTCGAATCCCGATGAAGGGCCATCCACTGGAGGGCGGCATGATCCGTCACCAGGGTGAACTCTCGGCCCAACAGGTAGTACCGCAGGTGAGTCACTGCCCATTTGATGGCCAAAGCTTCCCGCTCCACCGCGGCATACCTCGTCTCCCGGTCCAACAGTTTTCGGCTCAGGTATATCACGGGGTGCTCGACACCGTCGATGCTCTGGCTCAGCATGGCACCAAGATCTGTGTCTGAAGCATCGGTCTGGAGAATAAAAGGAAGTGAGAAGTTAGGAGTTCTTAATATAGGTGTCGTTGTAAGGGCCATTTTTAAGTCACTGAATGCCCGTTCCGTCTCCTCATTCCACACCACATGTAAAGGGGCCCTTTTCTTTGTCAGGTCCGTCCTCCGTAAGAGGGAGCATCGGAGGTGGAGGAGGCCTCGCGGGCTCCGGCCTTACCGCTTCTGCCGCTGCCAGCCGCCTCTGGGTTTCGGTGAGCTCCGTCTTTGTTGCTGCTTGCTCTATCTTGACAGCCTGGAGCTCCGCGACCAGGGTGTTGAGGACCGCGTTCAGGTCCTGTCCTTCAGTCATTTTTTTTCGGATCTTTTGTATCCTGCCGACTACGCCACTGTAAATAAAGAGCACAAGACACTCATAAAGGTTTGGGGTTTGAGCCCCGTATACTGTAAATAAAACATTCTCGTCAATTGTTTTTCACAAAAACTCAAAAGACATTGATAGGAGGGAGGACGGACAGTTTATAATGGAGGGCCGGAAATTAAACTGGGGGATGCTGGGAGAATCGTGGTGGAGTATGGGAGTATGATGTCATCAATGGGTAAGCAGAGGGAAGAAAGGAACCCGGAAATGTGTGTCTCTTAAAGCCATCTGGGCGATCTTTACGGCGGCGGTGTCCTGGTCTTTCTGAGGAAGCAAAGAGAGAGAGATTAGTACGCTGCCGTTGTCCCCCTGCGGGACTTGTCGTGAAGCAAACCGGGTCATTAAGCTGCTCCCCAAGTGCTCATGCGTGACAGTTTATAGACCTTCAAAATTTAATGTCTTTTATTGAGGAATTCTCAGACTTAGAATCTATAATAATAACTACTTAGGAACTACTAGGTTCCTAATTACAGGCGATTTTAATTCTCATGTGGATAGCCAGTGTGACCTGACAGCAAGAGAATTCTTGAACTTACTGCAGACTTTTGATCTAAGTCAGCAAGTAAGCCAGCCCACACATAAGGGAGGACACACCCTGGATTTAATTATTTCAAAGGGATTAAAAGTTGACGTGAGGCAGGTTGTGGATATCAGTATCCTGGACCATTTTTTGCATACAATTTAATGTAGAAATACGGATAACTACAACTAATGAGAAGCATATTATTAAAAAAAAAGCTTTTTTGATGCATCTATGGCTATAGTATTTGTTAATATTCTAAACAATTTGGATTGTAGTACTTACCTTAATGATACTATTAGTGTAAATAGTAAGGTGGAAAATTTTAATTCTAAGGTGAAAGCTGCAGCTGACACAGTGGCCCCTGAAAATACAGTTAAAAAATCCTCCAGCATTATCATACCTTGGAAGACCCAAAGAGTGTCTGATTTAAAGAGAACATGCCGGAGAGCTGAGTGTAAATGGAGAAAACTAAACTGATAGTCCACTATGAAATATTGAAACCAAAAATAAATTAATATTACCACTCAGTCTTCCTTGAGAGGCAGTCCTTTCTCTAAAACTATAAATAGTAATGCTGGTAATACAAGAGATTTATTTTCAACTATTGGTCGTCTTTTAAACCCTGTTCACTCAATGGAATGCCTCCTAAAAAACTGCAAGTGAAATTTGTGAGGCTTTTGGTATATTATTTAAACACAAAATAAATGATATTTCAAATAATATAGTACATCCTTCCAAAGTTATACTAATTGAATCCCAGTATGCTCTTTTAAGTGTGTTAAATTCTTTCACTGGAATAGATCGACCCATCCTACATAGAACTATTTCTCAGCTGAAACCATCCACCTGCGCCCTTGACTCTGTACCAACAGACTTTTTCAAATAAGTCTCTGATGTGCTAATTGATAGTGTACTTGACATAGTGAATTCATCATTAGATATGGGGGTCTTCCCTGACTATCTAAAGACTGCAGTAGTTAAATCCCTGCTAAAGAAAAATATTCTTGACTCCACTGTCTATGCCAGCTTGACAAGTTTTAAGAACAAACCATAGTACAGAAACTGTACTAGTTAAAGTAGTAATGAGGACAGAGGCCATATATATCTGTTCTTGTTCTCTTAGATTTGAGTGTAACATTTGGCACCATACACCACAGTATTCTCATAAATCACCTTATACAGTGGTTGGGTTTCTCTGGCAGCAACTTAAGTTTGTTTCAGTCATACTTAAAAGATACAAAATTCTTTGTTAGCTGTGGTAATTGTATTTCAGAGACCCATGATATTATAATAGATAGATAGATAGATAGATAGATAGATAGATAGATAGATAGATAGATAGATAGATAGATAGATAGATAGATAGATAGATAGATACTTGGTGTACCGCAAGGATCTCTTCTGGGTCCACTGCTTTTTTTTCAATCTACATGCTTCTATTAGGTCAGATTATCTCAAAGCACAAAGTGAACTGCCAGAGCTATGCAGAGGACACACAGCTTTCTCTGTAGTGCCAGATGATCCTAATGCTCTTGGCTCTCTGATCTAATGTCTTAGCAGTGTTTCCGAAAGGAGGAGAAGTACCTTTCTCAAAATAAATAAGGAAAAAACAGACATTTTAGTGATTGGCAAACATGGATGTAGGGAGAGCATTAGAAATAAACTTAATCCCTTAGGTTTAAAAATCTAGGCAGAGGTAAAAAATTTAGGGGTAATCATTGATTGTGACCTAAACTTTAAATTGCATATTAACCAGATTACTAGGACTTAATTTTTTCACTTAAGGAATATAACAAGTTAGACCTCTTATAACTTATATAAAAAATGTTTTTCATCAACTAGATTACTGTTATGCACTCCTAGCAGGACTACCTAAGAATGACATCAATCAACTAGAATTAGTGCAGAATGCTGCATCAAGAATTTTAACTAGAAAAAGAAAATTTGAACAAATCTCACCAGTGTTAGCATTGTTACATTGGTTATCCGTGTCATTCAGAATTTACTTTAAATACTACTAATGGTTTATAAAGCCTTAAATAATCTTGCTCCATCTTATATTTTGGAATGCCTATCCCCCCCCACTCCAAGGTGTAACCTTAGATCTTCGAATGGAGG
Source organism: Erpetoichthys calabaricus (assembly GCF_900747795.2). NCBI lineage: Eukaryota > Metazoa > Chordata > Cladistia > Polypteriformes > Polypteridae > Erpetoichthys > Erpetoichthys calabaricus. The sequence goes on from NC_041397.2 coordinate 150,773,776, forward strand.
TTTGCTAATAATTCCAGGAGCAAAGCTTAAAAGAAGTGGTGAGGTGGCCTTTTGCTGTGATGCATTTCTTACCCATAGAAATTCACCAACAACAACAACAGCAACAACATTATTTTATATAACACATTTTCATACAAATTATGTAGCTCAAAGTGCTTTACAAAATGAAGAAATAAAAAAGAAAAATATAAAAATAAGATTAGGCAATACTAAGTAACAAAGAAAAAAGTAAGATCTGATGTAGGAGAAAAAAACAAAAAACATAAAAACTCCAGGGGGCTGGAGGAAAAAAAATCTGCAGGGGTTCCGAGGCCATGAGACCACCCAGCCCTGACTAGCCATCCTATTTAACATCAATGATCTCAACCAGTCCTCATGGTTTTCAGGCATCACTTGGAAGAATTAGATGATGATGGTCATGTGGACATCTGGTCTTCAATCCATCAATATAAGGATCAATGTGGCAGATTGCCACCACAGAAAAACAGAAAAAGAACAGCAGAGAAAGAAGGGGTTAGTACGGATCGTGGAGCCATGATAATAATGATAATTAAATGAATATGCAGAATATCAGGGTTACACTAAAATGAAGCTATAAGAAAGCACTATTAAAAAAATGGGTTTTTAGCACTTTTTTAAAATGCTCCACTGTATTAGGCTGACAAATTTCTATCGGTAAACTATTCCAGATTTTAGGTGCATAACAGCAGAAGGCTGCCTCACCACTTCTTTTAAGTTTAGCTGTTGGAATTATAAGCAGACACTCATTTGAAGATCTAAGGTTACGATTTGGAGTGTAAGGTGAGAGGCACTCTGAAATATAGGATGGAGTGAGATTATTTAAGGGTTTGTAAACCATAAGCAGTATTTTAAAGTCAATTCTAAATGGCACAGATAATCAGTGTTGTGACATCAAAACTGGAGAGATTTGCTCGGATTTTCTTTTCCTAGTTAAGATTCTGGCAGCTGCATTCTGCACTAGTTGCAGTCAATTGATGTCTTTTTTGGGTAGTCCTGAGAGAAGTGCATTTCAGTAATCTAGTCGACCAAAAAACTAAAGCGTGAACTAATTTTTCAGCATCTAGCAAAGTTATAAGGGATCTCATTTTTGCTATATTTCTTAAGTTAAAAAATGCTGTCCTAGTGATCAGATTAATATGTGATTTAATATTTAGGTCAGAGTGAATAATTACCCCTAAATTATTTACCTCTGTCTTGACTTTTAAGCCTAATGGATCAAGTTTACTTCTAATATCCTCATTACATACATTTTTGCCAATCACTAAGATTTCTGTTTTCTCCTTATTTCGTTTGAGAAAATTACTACTCGTCCACTCAGAAACACAAATAAGACATTGGGTCAGAGGATTACGGCTGTTTGAAATAGTAATTAAGTTATTTGTATTAATGCCGCTTTGAGTGGATTTTTTATTTAATCCGTAGTCTGTTTTTATAGTTTTAATAAAGTGCACATCTAGAGGTGAAATGGTCATTAAATTATTCGGATTTATACCGCACTGTCTGGATTTTTTACATGAACTGAGGTTGGTTATTAAAGTTTTGATGGAGTGCACATTTGAGTTACAGTTCACTACAGCGTTATTGTGTCCTTGCAAGGCATTATGGAAAGAATTAGGATTAAAAGTACATACTCAAGGGAGATGAGTTACCTTACAGATGTTTTCGGAGAGGACCCGGGTTCTGAATCTATTAGGATGCAGACCACACCACCTTAAGAAACACAACCTCTCCCAGAAGAGATACCAGTTGCCCAACAACCTGATGTTTTGTCCCTTGCAGAACCCTTTCAACCAGATGTTTAATGGCAGTAGACGACTGTAGTACTCATCTGATCTTCTAGCCAGAGGTAAAGGTCTCGAGATGAAGATTCTCACAGCCGGGGTCCTCTCCTTCGTGACATTAATAAGGGCTGTGAAATCCCCCTTAAGAATCTCTGACTGTCGGTATCTCATGTCATTAACCCTGGCATGTATTACGATGGTTCTTATGCCTCTTGAAAACTGTCGGCGCTCTTCTCATAACATCTTGTACACAAGCACCAGGAACACAAGAAACAAAAGATTTCAGGCAAATGCTGTGGAACATTTTAAAAACTGCTAAAAATCCATTATTTTTATTTTGTAGCTACATTTTGGTTATATTCTAGCAAACTATATGGGCATAGAATTATCAAATTCTTCAGGGATCTACAATCTGTAGTAATCCCCACTATTCTCTGCTGTTTTTTCTGGTCCATCTACGTTGGCAATCTGCCCCACCACCACCATGCAGCCATCCCCACCCACCCCCCTTCGAAATGATGGAATGAAGACAGGTAACGCATGTTATTCCCGGGAATCCTGGGCTCCCAGGGATGACATAGTGCACGGGCATCTCACATGTGAACGGTTTTAGAACGACCAACACTTTTTTTTAATAAAACTACTGCAATATGTTGACACCAATAAAAGACTAACCTTATCTACCAGCAGTTCATGCTGTCATAGAAGTACATGTATCTAGTTAGTTGCGGTAATAAGAGCGTAGAAAGCAGAACGTGTCCAGTGTGCGGTCATCCAGGCGAGAGCGCACCTTCAAGCAGAGTACGCCAGAAAGCACGCTCTACCTCCACTGAAGTAGGCGGCACAGTCATAAGATACTGATGCAGTTGTTCTAAATAACGCCCGTGTTTGCCGTTGCTCTGAAACACCGCCATTTCAGCTTTTACTAATGCATCCAGTTTCTTGTCATCATTCTGTGATGGCAAGTTTCTTGACACAGATAATGCGGATGCAACAGACTGACGCATTGCAATTTCAAGTTGCTGTTCAAAGCTGTTGTCTGATGAAGTGCAAGCTGCAGCAATGGCGCCACCTTAATTATTTTCAACTATAACTCTGTTATTTTCTTGATCAATTTTTACACTTTAACACGCTATATATGCGAGCTTGGCCGTTCCCATTCACCAGGGAATTCCAGCAGTTTAATTCCCGGGAATGCGGGAATTAAAAATGTCTGGGAATCCCAAGCTCCCGGTAATCGGGAGCCCGGGAATGGTTTCCCTAGTCTTTATCTATTTGATCAGCGTAACAATGTTTTCTTTTCTTGCTGCAAACAAATTTCCCTCCGGGATAATAAAGTCTGCCAAAACCCAGAAGTAATGCAGTTATGGCTTAACTACAACAAATGAATGTAGAGGCAGTTCTTCAATTGAAAATGTTGAACTGTCTAAATTTTCTTGTTTATTGTGTGCAGAAGCATTTTTCATAAGTGGTTTATGAAACAACATTTTAGCATGTGATGGGGCATTGTGAAAGTATTCATTGGATTACTGATATTTATATTATGCGACACAAGTCAATTCAAATTTTTTTAAAATTGATGTTTTATAATGTTGTTTTATATCAGGAATTTTGTGATATCCTTTTTCCATGAAAACATGAGATTAAACATTTTTCACAGCCATTGATACAAACAACAGAGAATAAATACCTAATGCAAAAATACCATATTTTGGGTGGAATATTCCTTTAAAAAACCCTTTTCTACATATCCAGTTAGTTATTATTGTTATTTATTATAGTGTGTTATTCTCTGTCTAGTCTTTTTAAGTTTTACTATTTTCATTGTATATTTAAGTTTTATTACAACTTTGGTGTTCTTTTTTATTTTATTCATTCCGTTTGAGGAAAATAACATTCCAGAATAATCAAGACTAACTTTTAAAACAAAGAAAATAACATTACATACATTCAAATCAAATGTAACTATCCACAATTCAACCTCCGCCCAAGAGAAAGAGAGGACAACCTACAGCAAGAGCAAATCTTTAAAAGCAACAAAGAAGGAAGAATGTCCTTTTCCTAGATATAAATGCTTATTCTAAAATTTTATTCATTTTATCATCTGAGTGAAAATTTGTTTTTTTCCAATTTCAAATAGTATAGAACATCAGTTACCCACTGTCTTATAACAGGTTGGCTGGATAGTTGAGCTAGATAAGTCTACATGCTAGTACTGTGGAGTAAGCAATTACAATCATTTTGTCCTTCTCCTCTTTAGGTCCATCTGGGAGTATACCAAACATAGCTGTTAATGGGTTATGAGTGATTGTGACACCAAGGCTGTCTGATATAAATTCAAAGATTTTTGTCCAGAATGATGTTCATTTGGTGCACGCCCAAAACATGTGGCTCAGTGAGGCTGGAGCTAGAGTGCCACGTTCACGGGTTGAATTTTGGGCTAGACACATATTAAACAAATTTAAACGAGACAAATGTGCTCGATAAAAGATTTTAAGTTAAATGATTGAATGCTTTGTGCATATGGAGCTAGTGTGTATTCTATGCATGGCTGCCTTCCACTCCATTTCTGAGATGTCAAGTGAAACATCCTTCCTCCACCATACCTTGGGATATTTGAAAGGAAGGGATTTAAAAATGTTTTATATACTATTGTGATGTTGTCTGAGTCTTCAAGACTAATCAGTATTTATCCTGGAATAGAAATGGGTGGGAGGTGTGGAAAATTGGGTAGGTTCCTTTTAGCAAAGTTTCTGATTTGAAAGTAGTGGGAAAATTGTGTTGATTGGAAGCTAAATTTGAAGCGTAATTGTTTCTAAGATGCAAGGTATTATCTATATACAATTCTGTAAATAATCCCAGACATTTTCCAAATATTAAGCACTGTTTAGGTTTGAAAGGGTAGAAAGAGGTGATTATCATGCAACTGATAAAAGCTTCTAAACCTTAAAGTGCTTCTGTATTGGTTCCATATTCTGAGTGATTGATGTAAAATTAGATTATTAGTATATTGACGATAATTTGTATTTACAATGGCACAAAGCAGGGCATATAAAGAAGTACATTAAGATTTTATTTCTATTGTAGACCGTGCTTGTGTATATTCATCAATATGTGTCAACTTCCAGATCTTTATAGCTTGTATATTTGCCACCCAATAAAACTGAAAGTTAGGTAGTGCCATGCCACCTTCTTTGGTCTTTGGAGATGTCACCCTTTGGACCTGTGGATGCTTTGAATTCCAAATAAATGAGGTTATAATTCTTAAAGAACGTTTTGTTAATATATATGAGGATGCTCTGAAATAGAGAAAGAAGCTTGGGAAGGATATTCATCTTGACAGTTTTGATTCTCCCTGCTAGAGTGAGATGGAGGGTAGACTGTTCACATCTTGTTTAATTTTTTCCATGCTGATAGCAATTTTTTTTCTGCATATAGTGATATTATCTGTTCAAGTCCTCCTTCGCTAATCCACTTTATCTCTGATGCATTTCAAAAGTGAATGGCCATTGGCTCAATGGTAATTGCAAAAAGCAGTGGTGATAGGGGGCACCCTTGTCAGGTACCATGCTCTAGTTTGAACTAGTTTGAAATATTGTTAATAAAAACAGAGGCCTTTGGACTAGTATAAAGTAGTTTTATCCATTCACATATATTTGGGCCAAACCCAAATTTGTACAATATGGTGAATAGGTAGTCCCATTCAACCTTGTCAAATGCTTTTTCTACGTCCAAAGTTAATAAGATCTCTGATGGGTGAGTCATATATTGCATTAAACAAATGTATAGAAGCTAAGTGTCTGCCTTTAATGCATTTTGCCTTGTGATATTACAGAAAGAAGCACTCCTCAATCCTTCTGACTAGAATTTTGGAGAGTATCTTAACATTGTTATTTAGAAGTAAAACTGGTGTGTATGAAGCACATTGTAATAAGTTCTTATTTTTCTTTGAAAAGACGTTAAATAATGCTTACTGAAAAGTCTGAGGTAGAATTTTGTTGTCTCTAGCTTCTATAAACATTGCTAATAATAGTGGAGCTAACTTATTTGAATCTTTTTTTCATAAAATTTCAATGGTAGCTGTCAGGGCCTGCTGCTGTCGAATGGTGGAGTAACTTTATACTCCAGTAATTCTGAGAGTGTCAGAGGTTTGTCCAGTTCCTCTGCAGTAAGAGTATCTAGCTGTGGTATTTGTAATGCATCAAAAAACTAATTAGATTGTATCTTTTCTTCTTTAAACCGAGTAGAATATAAGAACTTATAGTACTCCCTAAATGAGTGGGTTATATTTTCATGGTTAATGATTCTATCTCCATCTGTGTTGATAATTTCTGTTATTGTGTTGCAAACTTCGTGCTTGTGGATTCTATCTGTGAACATAGTAATGATGTTGCAATTTAAAGATGAACTGTTCCATTTCTTTTGTTGTCTTTTGCTTGCAAAATTGTCTTATACTAGTTCTTTAATGTTATTCGTTTTCAATCTTTTTGATTATTTACATGAATATTATATTCTTTCTCTATGTCCCATTTCTAATTATTTGTTTTTAGAGTTTTACATACTTTTTGTTTACTACAATAAGTTTACTTGTTGGTTCACTATATATTAATTTACTCATTCTTTGATATTTTTATGTTTTTGGACTTCATTGAATCAAAGATGCATTTTATATTATGCATTATTGTATTTTTTTGTTTTGCTGCTTTTTTTTTTAAACCATAATATCTTATGGAACTTAACCATTGTATTGAACATATGTGGAAATAATACATTCTGTGTCAGTTATATTAAGCAATATATCTCAGCACAGAGGGCAAATTTACATTAAATGTATGACAAGTGGGTCAGTTGCATCAGCAAAAAATAACAAGAAAGAAAGCTTCCTAAATAGAAGACATATCTTAGAATATAGAAATCATTTTATATTGTTATACAAGGTGTATTGTTTTACCTATAAAACGTACCAATCAAGTAGAAATGTAACTAATGAAAAAGAGTGATATGAAAATGGCCAAGAAGAAGTAGTATGGACAGAAGCAATATTATGCTAGAACATACTGAAGCATGCCTGATCCAAAGTATATAACCTGAATAGAATACCACCAAGGGTCATTAGCCTCTTATATTGGAGTCTGCCACTTCAAAAATGACATAATAATGCTTGGATTGTTCCATCTCTTAAAAAATGAATAAGTAACTCCCATATTTCCACTTTTATAGTAAAACAAATGGCAGCAGGAATTCCCAAGGAGGAAGCCCATTAAATAGTCAGATTACCAGGATTATTCCTAAGTACATAGTACTTTAATTGAGGTGCCTAGGTTCAGCCATGAATTAATATTATAAAGTGGGCACTAGACTTTCACAATGATTTTTTACCCTAGAATTGTACTTTGAGAATGAGAGTCTGATTCAACAGTTCCTTACAGTGAGGAAAAGCAGTTAAATAAGGAAAACAAAAATGTGCAGTGGAGATACTCTGAGGATTGAGATAACAGATAATCTTCCTCCATTCCTAGTTGTGGATGGCATAGTTTTAAAAGGCCCACGGTGGAAATAAAGGAGTTTTGTTTTCACATTCTTTTTCTTTTTCACAGCCATCAGCTGAATGTGCATATAGTAAACCCGATTTATTACAATTATTATACCTATAACATTTATTTTCATGAGCACATTTCCTTTGTAAACATTAATAAATGTACATAAGCAAGTATGCTTGTTAATCAGTCATTCTGTCTTACCAGCCTTTTACTGTTTATAATCACTTTCATTATTATATGTCTATGGTGTGTTAAGGGATAACTAAACTTAAATAATACAATGCCAGACTGAAAGGTAAAATTAATTGTCAGTGAGATAAAGGACTCTTAATACAAGAGAGTTCATATTTACTCTTCACATTATGGTGACTGTCAAGTTTGACCAGTGATTCTTGAGCAAGCTGATTTGCATGCAATGTAATTGGTTTGCAAGAGCAGGGGTAAAATCTAAATTAAAAACAAAAAGGTAACCTATTCTGACTTTTAAACCATGTCACTGAGCATTCTGAGTTAGAGAAAAGCAATTTCAGTTTAAGTTATAAAATAAATTACCATTCTCATTTCCATTTCATTTGATGAGCACTTTCAAATGAATGAAGTAGTGTTATTTTTTAAATAGCCAAGTAGACTTACCTTCACAATTGCTTTAGCCTAATGCTCCTTATGTTCTTGAACTATGGAAATGATGTGTTTGATAAATTAGTATTCATATGTTTATTTTTGTATCACTGCACAATATTTTCTGACCATTTATTACAACAACCACAACATACAAAGTGAATTTTAATTGTTATCTCTGATACTTATCCAAACCTTACTGATCACATTTCCACATTACCCTCAAGTTTTCCTAATGGAGCATCAGAATATTTCCTGTTTAAAGCTGTTTCTTAATAAGAAGGATACAGAAAGTCTCTCAAATATAAATCACAATTATAATGTTTTCCTTTAAAAACTGTTGGATTGTTATTGAAAAGTTACAATGCTGCAGTAACATAATAACTAAAACACAGAGATGTCCACTTCTGTTATAGTGTGAGAAGAGGCTTGGAGACAGCTCTTACACTGTGAACCAGTTAAATTTGAAGGAATTGGTCTGAGGTGCTTAGGGCATGTGCCACACAACTCTGTGGTGCCCTTCATTACCTATTTACCTTTCCTGTAGACTAAGACTCTTCAGTGCTCTTAAAGATTACCGATCAGCAACTCTAACATTACACATCATGAAGGTCTTTAAAAGGTAGGTCCTTAAGCAACAGCAACCTCTGTTTAAAGACCATCAGGATCTCCCACAGTTATTCTTACTAGGCACATGACACTTTAATGTATATACTAAACAGAGTGTTAAAAAAACTCCTCCCATCCTCAAGTGTAAAGCTTGTACTAGGATTCTTTTTTGATTTCCACAGTATCTTTAACATTATATAGGCTCCTTGGTTAGAGAATAAGCTCAAGGCAGCACAAGTTGATGCACCTATAGCACAGACCATCAAACTGACATGACTTGTGTTGGAGATGGTGGCAAGAAACACAGGGGCATTGAGAAGAACTGTCTCCCTTTCTTTTCAGCCTCTGTATGACTTATTTTACATACAGTTTTATTTTATCCTGCGTTTACAATGGAGTTGAGAAGGAGTGAGTGTTTATAAAGTTGGTGAATGGATGACCAAGGGCAACTCAGCATTACTCAAACAAAGGATTTGTTGGTGGGTCTCTGAGATTGCTACTGGGTCCCCTGAGATTAGCCACCATTTTGAGAAAGAATAAGAGGTGATTTACATTTATAAATACCTGGTAATCCATCCGCACATTAAGATGGATTGGCATGCTGCACAAAAAAAGAGTCCTTTAATGTGTGTGACAAGCTCCTGAGGATGTTCTACCAATTTATAGTGGCCACTATACTGTTAGCTGTGGTTGTATACTGTCAGATTAACGCCTCCTCATTAAATGTAAGGTACCTGAATAAACTGATCAGGAAGGTCAGTTCCATTACAGGACTGATCTGGTACTTATTGGAAGCAGAAGAAAATAGAGGATAATGGCAAAATTAAAGGCCTTCATGCACAATCCTTAAAAAACTCTCTATTGCACATTGTCATGGAGCACTTTTAGACATAGTGGGTTTTTCAGTGCCTTCATCCATTTAGACTGTGTAATACCTCCCCCAGCACACATGTCTTCATTCTGGTCAGTTTATAGCATATGGGCATTAGGACAATACTTGTTTAATAACACTGTACATTAAGTACACACTGGGTTTTTAGTGTATAGTATTCTAGGTTTTGCACCTACTGTATGTACTGCTTTGCAGTTTGTGCACTTCGTACTTGCTGTTTTGTACTGTGTCCTGTGTACATTATGTTTTTCTCTTGCTGCCTGAACTTCCACCGTGGGAATCATAAAATGTTATCAATCTATTTACATGCAACAAATAGTTCTTCATATTTTTAAAATGGTTTCCTATTAAGTTTAGAGCTGATTTTAAAATTCTTCTTAAAAGATTTAAATGGTTTATTGGTTGAATGCTGCATTTATTTTTTCAAAGTATATTTTACTCTCATTTGCCTGATTTAGTTGTGTTTTGCTTTAATGTTTTGTTTCCTAATAAAATAAATGTAAAAAGGAATATCTCCTTTTTACCTTACTGTACATGACTTATTAATGCTAATAATTAATAGTTTACAATGTAAACTGCTTACACTAGGATTGACACCAAATGCCAGTTTTACTAAGTCATCTCTTTGGATTTTAGAACAGAATTTTAGAGTTGATGGTAGGCCTTATTATCATTAGTATTAAAATCACAGCCCATCCTGCAGTAGAACACTATGAAACATCCACGGAATGGCTAGGTGGCCAGTTGGTCTACTGTAGGACAAACAGCCTGTAACTTCTTTAATTAATTCATTAATTGATTGATTGATTGATTGATTGATTGATTAATTGACATATGTGTTCTCCTATAGCTTTTTTTTCTGGAATTTCTGTATAGTTTTCTGCCCCTATGCAGTAAGTTCATTTGCCATTGGAACATATTTAAGTATTAATTTACTTGTATTATGACTATTAGGAATTTTAAGAAGATAAATTTGTAGTACTAGGGTGTTGTACAGTGTTAACCATTATGAATGTAGAGAAAAGCCAAGCAAAATGACACCTTTTATTGGCTAACTAAAAAGACTACAATATGCAAGCTTTCGAGGCAACTCAGACCCCTTCTTCAAGCAAGATGTAATAAGATGTAAGAAGATAAATTGTATTCAAAATGTAAAGTGAGTGGCCACTTAATTAGGTACAATGGCCACTTTACATAATTATTTTTTGAATTGACGACAGTATCATAGATGCTCTTCAAAGCTCATAGTTAGTACCCCTGGTTTGTACAGTTGTGTATTTCAGAGGAAGAACTGGCATAACCAAAAATCAGAACAAGGCATGGTTGTCAGATTTACTAGAGTGTCTCAGGAATATTATAAAGAGTAACAAAGGGTGTTTCAAGAATATTACACCCCAGAATAAATAGCTAATGATAGTACAGTAATTAGAAATAGACTGTAAATGAAGTTACAATTGCATAGGGCAAGTTTTCATTGAACATATTGGGCTTATTGATAATAGCATCTGAATGTCATGATGGTAGCATAGCACCCATCTGTAAAATAACATTTACATAGCAATAATATTGCATGTTACAAGACTACAAAAACCCTCTAATTGTTCCAGGAAATTCATGGTGAACTTTCTTTAATGTGTTGGCTCCCTCAGTCCATTCAAACACCTGTGAATAAGATATTCAGTGTAAAGTTACTTTACAATAATCATTGCACACACTGGAAAAAAACATTATTAAGGTAATGTAAAGTAGCCACTTACTATATAAATTCATTATAAAAACATTATAAAGTGCAGTGTCCATTTATGAGGCCACCACACCACACATTATTACAAATTCAATAAAGTTATAATAAACCGCATACATTTCATGCAAAAATACTTTGTGATTTAAACATATAAAAAAGAAAAAGTCTTATTCCAGAATTTCAACTGACCTTGATCAGCCAGCCAAGGAAGTTCTACTATGAATACTGTGCAGTGTACTGTGCAGTAGGCAAATGTCAATGATTCCAGCTGAACACCAGAAAGTTCTTACAATTGGTCTGTTATTAGTGATGAAACATCCACTTTAATGTCCTTTTCCAAAATAAAGAGAGAGAGTTTGATGAAAATGGCAATAGCATCATGTACCACCACATAACACACAAGATTAAAAAACAACAGGCAATAAAGGCTTCTGCTTGTTTAAGCAACTTAACTTGAGTCACATGCCCAAAGCAATCACAATGTGCAATGAGCTGGTATACTCAGTATGAAGACTAGTGATGCAGGAGACATGAAGGAGTTTTAAGTTATTTAAACTTCTTTAAAAAAAACTAAGTTAAATTTGTTTTACTGTATAGTATGTATGTTAGGATGCATAAGTAACATTGAAAAATGGCTTGAATTAATTATTTTTGAGTAATACATGTTTGTTATTATTAGTCCTGTAGAAGATCAGCCCGGGTACTGACAGACACTGAGACACACAATGACCAAAATACACACACATTTATTAATTCTCTTCTCCTGAACAGCACACAGTGCACAAATTACCCAAAATAAAGCTCAGTCCCTTTTTTCTTCTTCTCTCTTTTCTTTCTCTTCAGCCGCCTCCACTCCTCTCTTCACAAGCTCTGTCCACAGTTCCCTGAATGGAATGAGGCAGCCCCTTTTATGTTGCATCCAGATGTGCTCCATTTGCACCCTGATGATTTTTCTGCAACACTTCCTGGTATGGCGGAAGTGCTGCATAGGCACCCGGGAGAACTCCAGTTGCGCCCGGATTCTCTTCCAGCACTACTTCCTGGTGTGGCGGAAGTGCTGCAGTCTAGGGTTCTGGGATTGTCCAGGTGCCCCCTGGCCCCAAAACAATCCAGGGGGGCTGCCCTCTTGTGCCCCAGGAGAGATATTGCAGAGATATTGCCCCTCTCCCGGTCTTTTCCTTCTCGAGGCATCCCGGTGGGGCAAGGTTCCCGGTCGTATGCCACAATCCACATGTAAATTAATTTGCTTCTATGCTCTTTTAGTAAGAATGATTGGCTTCATGCACTATTCACTATTCCTTTCTGCACACTTTTGTTAATCAACTGCACAAGCTCACGCACACGCAAGGGCCACTTGCATATTTAATGCCTGTCTGGCAGGCACTGAGTGTAACACCTGTGCAGAATGCACCTGTGTCAGTTGCGATTGGTGTAAGGAAGCAGCATGTCGCAGGATTGGTTGAAGATTTTTAACCCAGCCATAAGAGGCACTTCCTGCCTCTAGGGCTTGTCCTTAGAGTCAATAGTGTGGGTAGGATGGATGGTATAACAATATATTTTAGTATACCAAACACCTTTGTTTGTAAATATTTTCAAGTATATAAATAGATATAGACCCAGTCACAGAGGATGCACAAACCAGTGTTTTTCTTCGTGCCAGTCCCAAGCCCGGATAAATGGGGAGGGTTACGTCAAGAAGGGCGTCCAGTGTAAATTTTTGCCAGATCAATACGTGTACAACAATACAAATTTTACTTTCAGGATCTATCAAGACCCGGGTTAACAGGGTGCTGGCGGAAATTGGGCTACTGCTGGCCGAAGAAGGAGAAGAAGAAGGGGAAGACGTGTCCAGAGGCAGGAGGAGAGGAAGAAGGTAAAGAGAGTGATACTGAGGATAGGAACTTTGAATGTTGGCAGTATGACTGGTAAGGGGAGAGAATTAGCTAATATGATGGAGAGAAGGAAGGTTGACATATTGTGTGTGCAAGAGACTAAATAGAAGGGGAGAAATTTCAGGTGGATCAGAGATGAATTCAAATTGTTCTATTATGCACACAGGTAGATTATATCCTATGCAAGAGGGTCAATCTGAAGGAGACTGAAGATTGCAAAGTGGTGGCAGGGGAAAGTGTAGTTAGGCAGCATATGATGGTGGTCTGTAGGATGACGTTGGAGATCAAGGAGAAGAAGAGAGTGAGGGCAGAACCAAGGATCAAATGGTGGAAGGTGAAAAAAGAAGACTGCAAGCTTGAGTTGAGGGATGAGGTAAGACTGGCACTGAAGAGTTGCCAGATAGCTGGGTAACTACAGCAGAAGTAGTACGGGTGGCAGAAAGAAGGGTGCTTGCTGTGACATCTGGACATAGGAAAGAGAAAAATAAAAACCTGGTGGTGGAATGGGGAAGTACAGAAGAGTATACAGAGGAAGAGGTTGGTGAAGAAGAAGTGGGATACTCAGAGAGATGCAGAAAGTAGACAAGAGTACAAGGAGATAAGGCGTAAGGTAAAGAGAGAGGTGGCTAAGGCTAAAGAAAAGCAGTATGATGAGTTGTATGAGAGGTTGGACACCAAGGTGGGAGAACAGACCTGTACCATTTTAACTGCACTTTTTGAACTCTTATTTTTTTTAATAAAAGCACTGATCACTTTCACATCAGTCCTTGCTTCATGTGTGTGTTTTGTCCTCATCAGCTCAGCTCATCCAGTTATGTTATTGATGGTGTCGGGTTCAAGAGGCTCCCAAAAGTGAAGAGGGAGGAAGAAGCCGACCTGCACCATCACAGTTGGGAAAAGAATGCTCAGGATAGAGCTGCCAGGCAAGTAGAAAAGAGGAAGGCCTATGAGAAGGTTTATGGATGTGGTGAGAGAGGACATGCAGGTGATGCGTGTTAACAGAGCAAGATGCAGAGGACAGGAAAATATGGAAAAAGAGGATCCACTGTGGCAACCCCCAATGGGAGCAGCCGAAAGAAGAAGAAGATATAAATGGATAGAGATATAGATCTCTCCTAGTAGAAGTAGTATTGGCGGTGGAGGTGTTTATATAGTTTGGGTTTGTGGTGTACTTTGTTTTCCTTGTATATACACAGTTTTTTTCTTCTTGTAAATATTTTTTGGGATTCTTTGGACTTCATTTTATATAGTTTCTTCCTGATTGTTTTCTTTCTTTAGGAAGACTACAGTTTTGTGTATATACATTTTTTGTCTGTAAATGTCATTCACTATTTTTAAATGGGACATCATTTTTTCATGTTTTTGTGCACCTGTAAATGTAGCCCACTTTTGGTTTTGGAAAAATAACACCTTTTTGTGTCTGTGTCTCCATGTCTGACTTCTCTCAAGTCTGATCCAGGTCTGTCCTGACCTACAAGTCGTGCCAACCTTGTCACTACACATGTTACGAGTCACTGTTCTGGGTAAGTTTTATGGGGGACCCCTACCCCCTGGCTCTTTGATTAGCTGTATCACCATATGCAGATTAGGCAGTCCTCACAGGTGGCGCAGTGGTAGTGCTGCTGCTTTGCAGTAAGGAGACTGCGGAAGATTGTGGGTTCGGTTCCTCCCTGTGTGGATAGCGATTTGAGTACTGAGAAAAGCGCTATATAAATGTAATGAATTATTATTATTATTATTATTAGGTTATTCAGTTCTACTTCAAGCAATGGTGACCATCATAATGATACAATATATTGAGGGATGCATAAATATTTAATAAATCTACAAAAAGTTCAAAAATACTATATGGAGATCTCAAAACTCTGCTTAGAACAATATGGTTCAGTGAGGAGGCTAAATGCATCTTTCATAATCAGACATTTTGGCAGTTGTTAAGAATGATCTCCAAAACCTGTACATTTTTTAGATGTCTGATGAAGATCAGATTTTTCCCTCTGTTTTGATTAACCTTTATAAGTGTGAAATATTTTCCAGCCTTACTAGCCGCATAACATTCTGATATATGGTACCTGCTCAGCTCAAAAGTGTAAAGTCGCAAGCAGCCTAGATCATTAACAGCAGTACATAGCCTACTGTTCAGGACACATTTAACACATGCACAGTATTATTTAAGACATCAGCCATTCTGTAATTGCTTTTGTTACTCCTACCATTCAAACTTACACCAGTAGTTTCACAGCCAGTCATAACAACAAATGCATTATGTGTTTAATATATATGATTCTATATATGATGCATTCTATGAATACTGTTTTGCTTAAGTACCTGTTTTATTGTTCTTGCATTACTGAAGAAATTTATTGTAATATGTACACATGACAATTACCATGAACTTGAAGAAAGATCTAACCCAACCACTGGAAAAGCTCAAAATATTAGTAGCAGTATTCACGCACTGCATAAAACCATGTCCTAGGGATCAAAGGCTGCTGTGCAGGGAGACAAGCAATTTGAAGAACACTTCTTCTAAAATGGCAGAATTTCATTAAAATATATTTTATTCCTGAAAAAGACACAAATATGCTATTGTACAGAATTTGTACAATATCAAGATGCTGATCAATACTTTAGAGCATTCTTGACCTGAGAAACATGCATACTGTATATCTGGAAAAGTTCTTGATAACCTCAAAACTATGGACATTTTTCTGGATATTTCAGCTTTTGTAAAGTATCATTCTGTCTGTCATATTCGATTCCTTTATAGGAGTCTGGATAGGCCACTTGAAAAAAATATCCAGTATATATATATAATTTGTCAATGAATGACCTGTTTGAGCAGGTAAGCATTATAATAGCCCATAGTACTGAGGCTCCCCTACTCTGTGCACTGAATGACTTATTGGTAAGCTGTGATGCTGACATCTATTCAGGTTTGCTCTTGCTAGACATTTCAGCTGCATTTAACATGGCTCTTGCTGAATCATTTAGAATCTCAAGCTACTGTGTTTGGCATGTATTTGTTGATTTGCCTCTTATTAGTCCATGCCAATTTATAGCTGTAAATAATTTAAAGTACACAACTGTACCTCTCCACTTTGGTGTTCCTCAATGTTCTATTTTAGTCTCTACTCTATTTCTTACATACAGTGTTTCCACCTTTTGGGTAATATCTGTACTTTAGATTTGCAGATTCATATTTATACAGATAAAACTCACCTTTGTATAGCTATAAACACTCTTATACTATATTTTTATATTTTTCCTTACTTTGAATTGTTTCAGTGAAAATTGTCCACTGTGTGAGCTTGAGCTTTCCACATCTAAAAATAAGAAGACTACTGATATGGAACAGAGAAGCATACTTGGGAACCTACTTCAGATCTTCAAAATTCTTAAAGGCATTGATAAAGTAGATCCAGCTGAGTTCTTTCAGCTACATGGTGCATCCCATACATGAGAATACTAGTGGAATTTAAGTGTATTTAAGACTGAAGCCAGGAAGCAGCTTTTTATTGAAAGAATGGTGTGAATCTGGAACAAACTACCAAGTCATGTAATTGAAAGAGAATCCTTGACAGTCTTTAAGAGGTATGTTGGGACAACTTAGCTGTTAGTATTTATAGAAGCTGGAGCTAGAAAACTGACATTTTTATTATGTACAATAATAAATATGCCTGTGTCCAATGATCAGGAAAGGCACTGGGGGTTCAGAAAGAAAGCATTTACATTTTGTATTTAACTATCTTACATTTACTACTAATTAAGAAAAGATTGTTACCTTACTGGTATACAAACTCACCTCCATTTTGAAGAGAATATGAAAGAAATGTGATGAACAAATCAAAATGCATGTCAGAACATGCTGCTACATTTTGTGACATATACTGCTAATATCATTTTGAATTGATTAGTATTCGACTTTTTTCCTCTGTGATTCTAATTCCTTGTGAGCTCTTTGATCAAGAGTATGTGGATCACAATGAACAAAAATATCAATGAGGCTAAAATACGTTTAAATATACAAGTCACCAGACAAACACTGAGGTTCTGTTTGTTCCTGCTTCAATTAACATATAATTAAATTCACTCCGTTAATCATATTCTTTCAATGTGTTATAAAAATAGAAAGTTTTTATCTGTTTAAGTAAACCTCAAAAAATTTGATTTATTACTAAAGAAAATGTCAGCCTCAATACAATACCAATGTAAAATTGTCTATTATACAATATCATAAAATAACATCCAACTCTGTACAGAGCAGACAGCATCGTAAAATTTGATGTTCTCTGTGCTTGTATGAAAATTTAGTGCATATGCACGTGTTAAATAAGCAGGGGGAACAGATTAGATAACCACACTCATCTCCTAGAATATTATGTGAAATGAAGTGCCTGCTCTTCAAGGTATTTACTGTATTTACATATTATTTACATAGAAACATGTGTAACACACGAAACAAAACTCTAGCTAAGTCGTTAACTATAATAGGATTTCGGGAATTTAAACTAATGCATTTCACTACTTTTGTTACAGGGAAATGTAACTAGATCACTGTAATGTTACTTTGTACCACATTATCCCCAATAAGCTGACCCTTTAATCCACACACTAATGACATTTGTGGTGGTGTGTTTGAAGCACTTCCTCTATGGTAGAGCTGCTCAGTGGTTGGATTAGCTGGAATATTAGTTTCTTATAAATTCACTCATCATCTGTTGATTACACACATCAATATGCATCTTTGGAAGGGGATGGAGCCAAATTCCATGAAGTACAAATGCCCTTACTTTACTAAATGAAATCTTTTATAGTAAAATTAGTCACGTAGAAGACAGGACAAAACTGCTATTGCTATGTAATAAAGTGCTGGTTATCAATGGGCCTAGAGTACAGTATTTATGTAACAGAGCTTTGTAATGCAATTGGCCTGTGTTCTGTAAAGAAGACACATAATTCTCTGCTGTTTTTAACAAGTCATGGTCCTCCTGATCTTGAATTGTTGCATGCTACTTTTATGTTCACCACCATTTATGTTTGGCATTTACATTACCTTCTAAACAAATCAGACAATCTATGTTATGTTGGGAAAATGTATATCACAACATAACATTAGACACCAGAACCTTTCAATGAGGAAGCAAGTATTCTGAGCTTGTAAACTGTGAATTGTGTAAATTGTGAATTTCCCCTTGAGATTAATAAAGTATCTATCTATCTATCTATCTATCTATCTATCTATCTATCTATCTATCTATCTATCTATCTATCTATCTATCTATCTATCTATCTATCTATCTATCTATCTATCTATCTATCTATCTATCTATCTATCTATCTATCTAACTGGTCAGCTTACTAAGAATATGGAGAACAATTTATCTTATATGCTTACCTGGGACTTACTCTCTTCTCTCCCCCTTTCTTATACTGTCTTTGCTTCAGTCATTTCAGTTTCACTGTTTCATAGATTGGTGCCGCAGAGTATATTAATTATAATTTCATATTAATGAAGTTAAAGTTTCCTGAGATGCATCAACTGGGTTATTCATAGGATACATCTCAGATCACAGAGTACCACAAAAAATAGTATGCTAAATTCGCACTTAGGAAAACTTGGTTAAATTTTGTAAACAATCATGTGCTGACCAATCACAAATATATCTGTGATCCATGGGAATATAGCCCTGTTCAAAATAAATTTTTGGTTTTAAATATAAGTAAACTATTTAATGTTCTGGGTAATGAAAATAGAATAAAATAGTTATAAAATGTGTGCATAAACAAAGCTATGTATTTGACTATGTTTATAAGATGTTAAAGAGTTAAATAATCTATAGAGAGAAGGGAATGTGCTTGATTCCTTTGTGTAAATATAAGTGTTATTTATGTCTCTTACTTTCTGTGTCATTTTACTAATCTGTAAGTAAACTCCAATAGAGAGGTATACTTAGAGAAGCCACATATCCACTGAGAGATGTATTTAAATTAGTTTTTTGGGATTGTTGCCAGATGACAGAAGCAGTGAATATTGTTTAGTGATAGTCAATTACTTCTCTGCAGAGCAGAGGTTGTGGCCAGAATAATGCTCAAGTGAATAAATCCATTCTGGGGAATTCTTGTAAAAAATGAGTCAGATTAAAGGGCATTTTTACATAACCAGTGTGTTACAATACTGTTGTAGTTTAAAAAAATGGTTCAACGAACATTAAGAAAACATTGAGAATGTGGCCAATGACATAGAGCAGCTGTAGCTGTAGTCCCCCTACAGTTTAGGGGAATACTAAGCATTAACACCACCACAAAGCAATAACTCAGAAAATAAAATGGATGTATAAAATATGTTAACCTTTTATTTCAGTTTTGTACATGATATAGTAAACCAACTTGTTCTCATAGACTTTCTTGAAGAAGCCTGCTGTGTTAAACATTTTATATTTCTGTGTTTTAAATGCAAACTTTTAATAGTTCTTTAAAACAGGAAAAATGTTTTATTCCTTATGTTCCCATGTTCAATGCTGATAAAAATGTAAAACAATACTAGTTCTTCAAAAGAACTGAAAAACAGAATATGTTGATTCACCAGTTTAGGGAAAAGAGTGTCACCTTTATGTAAATGGTATGTGTATTTTATTATTTGTTCATTCGGCTAAAGAAATTAACCCTTATTAGATTTATCTTCTACAGTGATATTGCTACAAAATCGCAACACATTTAAAGGAACTAAGTCAGCACTTCCATAACAGTACACCTCTAACCTGCAACACTATTGACAGCATGATCTCACAAGCAAACATCCTGGCAATTAACTTAAGTCACCCTTGCATAGAATGCAGTTTTCCGTAAGTTAGGCAAGGCGTGTTTTTTCAGTTCAGAATTGAAGTGACATGATTTTATTCAAAAATGCACTAAAAAATGAATTTTTGCCTTGTACTAAGATTTTATTGGTCATATGTGACTAAAAATAAAGTTGTGAGGTGCCCATAAAATAATTAATTTAATTCCATTAAAGTGTATAGATTCATTAAAGTGAAATTTTAACCAGCTTAACTATGGAAGAAAAATGACACATCCTATAAAAGATGTTTGAAGTATGTAGTATAATGGTTGTAACTGGAGAAATTTTCAAATTGTAAATTTTCTTTTATTATTTAAGGAATCTATTTTATCGATTTTATTTTTAGTAACATATTACAAACCAAATCTTAGTGCAAGAAAAAAGTGTACTTTTTCCTTTTTTTTAATAAAATCGTGCCACTAAAAAATCTTTTCTTATATATTTCTTAGATATCATAATGCCACACAGTCCTCAGCATGTTACAAAAACCTTGACTTGGGTGGGAAGGTGATATGACAGAAATGACAATAGTGACAGAGTGGAATCGAACCGATGATCTTAATGTGAAACAAACGTACCATTCGTTCGTATTCATTCCTCATTTCAGAAAATCCTAACCATGGTGAAACCTTATATGTGTGAAGTACTAGAAATGTGTGTTTGTCTACTGGAGAATTGAACTTTCAATCTTTCTTACAAAAGCCCAACACTTTATCCACTGAGCCAATATTGCCAAATCACTGAAAAAGAGTATTTCACCAAATTTCCATATAAATGATGAAAAATTGATAAAATAAAAAAAAAGTTTTTGCATTGGTCTTGAGTATTCTGCTATTTCATTGAATGTGCAACATGCTAACCACTTGAGAAATTTAAATTTGACATAATTTAGCGGGTTGGAAAATGGATGGATGGATGGATAATTAACATACAGATCCTGGGTCAAAATTGATGAAATACTGCATTGTCACTGGAGATCAGCATGCATGCAAAGTTTGAAGGAAATTGGTTTAGTGAAAATGGGTTAAAAATTGATTGCAAAATTTGCCCCAGACAAAAAAATCATGTAATAATAATAGAAACAATAATAATAATAATAATAATAATAATAAAATCTAACCCAGATTGCCAATCATAACTTATTAATGATGTTTAAACTGAAGCAAAAAACAGCTAAACAGTGTAAGAAATCTTATGAAAATATGCTCATTGATATCCAAACTCAGAATAGTTAATACGAATTTCTGAAAATTCCACCTAATAGTAGTATATTTGTCTTTATATTCTGTATTTTTTTAATAACAAAGATGTTTAATGCTATGTTGCACAATGAGCAGTGAGCTTTCAAGTCAAGTAGCACTAAATTACAAAAATCCAGCCCCTGAGTACAGGCATAAGAATTTATCTGGACTTTCAGGTACTGTTCCTACTTTGTGTAAATCACACTATGTTTAGTACGTTTAGAGGTCTGAACATGCATGGTACTTTCTCATTCCTATCTGCAGTCAGATCTGGTTCAGTGCTGAGACTAGCTCTCTTTTATCTTTAAATGTTGCCATTAGGAAATGTAAATCACAAACATAATACTAACTTTCATTCATGTAGTGCTGAAACTTCTTTATTATGTTATTTTAACTTCAGTAGTGAAAGTTGATTTGTCTTTGAATACAGAAAATATTCTTTTAATGTGTGGCACTTCTTCAAATATCAATGCAATGTGTACAAATCAATTTAAAGGGCTTAAAGTTTACTTTTGAAAGATTACAAATTTTTGGTGTTACCTGTGTCATGGGTTTAACATTTAGTTGTGAAATTTCCATGCTAAAACCTGCCTTCTCAAGCTTAGAAAGAGAATTCTTAAAATGCAGAATCCTGAAAAGCTAATTCATCCACTTGTAATAGTATTAACTACTGTAATTCCCAATTGTTTTACTGTTTAAATTATTTCTGCAGCTAACTCGAAACAATGAATCAAGGATCATAAGTTAAAATACTGTAAAACTGGTGCAGCTGTTGTTCTTTAATTACTGCACTGGCTTCTATGCATTTGGAGCTTTTTTTTTTATTTGAATGCTTTTAATTCATAAAGATGTTAAAGGCTTAACTTGCTCTCAAACTATAGAATGCTTTAATGACAGTTTTCCAGAATGTACACTGTCATCCCAAGGTTCAGGATAAATAAGATAAATAAAAAAAATTCCAGGAATAAACAGCCAAACTCTGGATTGATCTATCTACCAGAGATGTGACCATTTAAATCAAGTTTGAACTTTCATTATTTTAGCATATGTTACATTCAGAAATATTTAGACCCCTTCAGCCTTTTCACCATTTGTTATATTTAGCCTTAAGCTAAAATCTTTTCAATTAATTAATTTTTCCTTATTAAGCAACACTCAGTTCCCAATAATGACAAAGTGAAAACACTTTAGACATTTTTGTAGATTAATAAAAAAAACAAAACTGAAATATCACATTGACACAAGTATTCAGAACCTTCTACTCGGTATTTCATTGGAGCACCTTTGGCAGCGATTATGGCCTGGAGTCTTCTTGGTTATGACAGCAGTTTTCCCTCAAACCTGTTTAGTCTCTCAGTCCTTTCCTCTGAAAAACAACCCCACAGCGTGATGCTCCACCATTGGAGTGGTATTGTGCAGGTGATGAGCAATATTCCTGCAGATATGATGCTTAAAATTGAGGCTAAACAGTTCAATCTCAGTTTCATCAGACCGCAGAATCTTGTTTCTCATTATCTGAGAATTCTTTAGGTGCCTTTTTGCAAACTCCAAGGGACTTTCATGTGTCACCTGGGTTTTTTTGCCAAATTGATTACTGTATATTAATGAAGTAACCTAGCCACAGGGGATGCACAAACCAGTGTGTTTCTTCGTGTCAGTCCCAAGCCTGGATAAATGGGGAGGGTTATATCAGGAAGGGCATCCAATGTAAAATTTTGCCAGATCAATATGTGGACAACAATACAGATTTCCATATTGAATTGGTCGAATGGAATGGTGAGGATGCAGGGAGTAGAGTTGGCGAAGGTGGATGAAATTAAATACTTGGGATCAACAGTACAGAGTAATGGAGATTATGGAAGAGAGGTGAAAAGAATGCAGGTAGGGTGTAATGGGTGGAGAAGAGTGTCAGGAGTAATTTGTGACAGACGGGTATCAGCAAGAGTGAAAGGGAAGATCTACAGGACAGTAGAGAGACCAGCTATGTTATATGGGTTGGAGACAGTGGCACTGACCAAAAAACAGGAGACAGAACTGGAGGTGATAGTTAAAGATGCTAAGATTTACATTGGGTGTGACGAGGATGGACAGGATAAGAAATGAGTACATTAGAGGGTCAGCTCAGGTTGGACAGTTTGGAGACAAAGTCAGAGAGGTGAATTTACAGAAAGATATGGAAAAAGGGGATCTGCTGTGGCAACCCCTAATGGGAGCAGCTGAAAGAAGAAGAAGATTATGTTAATGAAGTGTTGCAATGGTGGTTGTCCTTCTGGTAGCTTCTTCAATCCCCAAATAGATTCTCTAGAGCTCAGACAGATTGACCATCGTGTTCTTGTTCATCTCTTTTACTAAGGCCCTTCTTTCCCTTTTGCTTAGTTTGGGCAGGCAGCCAGCTCAAGGAAAACTTGAGGTTGTTCCAAACTTTTTCCATTTAAGACTTATGACTGTAGTACTAGGGTGTTGTACTGTGTTAGCCATTATGAATGTAGAGAAAAGCCAAGCAAAATGACACCTTTTATTGGCTAACTAAAAAGATTACAATATGCAAGCTTTCAAGGCAACTCAGGCCCCTTCTTCAAGCAAGATGTAGTTGCCTGAGTTGCCTCGAAAGCTTGCATATTGTAATCTTTTTAGTTAGCCAATAAAAGGTGTCATTTTGCTTGGCTTTTCTCTAGACTTACGACTATAAGAGACATTTGTTAGTTAGATATGTTAAATTGTTATTCTAATTAATTAATGGAATATTCTAATTACTTTTTATCATTCTGACTAGTGATTACTTCAGTCTATGATTCTATGATCCACCTTACAGTTGGTAATGCAAACAGTTTCAAACCACACTGAATATACTGAAAGTACTGAAGTGAAGCCTGTATAGAATGTAACTAAAGTTTAACCCGTGAAAGCTGTGATTATAATGAAACAGAGAAGAAACCTTTTTTCCTTTATTCTGCCTTTAATTTTGTGCGTATAGTAACTTGCTTCTGAATTTTTGTGATTTGTTCTTTCTTCTTCTTTTTCTTCTTCTTATTCGTCCTGGGTATGACATTATGCTGCATCTGCCCTGCAAACGGTCCTCCAACTTGCAGGGGAAACTTGGGGGTTGGTGATAGGATTGGCACTCCAGCTAACGTAAAAAACTTCACGCAGTACCGAAACGATAGACAGGACTCATTTCTGCTCTCCTTAGGAGTAGCTCTGCTTCAGCTGCCCATAGAAAGGCTGCTTACATTATGAAGGGGATGGGGGAAGCCCTCAGGAGCTTCATCCCTGGAAAAGTAAAAACCACCGGAGAGCAAATAGGGTCAGGCCTGTTGAGGACTGGAACAGGTGTGGTGCTGACATGTCACCCGCTGTACGGCAGCACTTGTGTCGCAGTTTGATGTGGCCAATCCAGGTAGGCGCATGAAATGTCTCGTCTCTTCCGGCATGATAATCATCTTCCTCTGTTGTCGGAGGAGCTTCATAAACTTCGCATTTCAGTGGTGGCCCTCTCTGAGGTGCGCAAACCTGGGACCAGCCAGATCTTTGTACAGTAGGTAGGTACACCTTTTATTGGTCTGGTCACTCTGAGTGCTGTCATACTCAGTGAGTAGCTGTTGCTGTGATGGATCAACTCCTTCCAACTAGCTATGAGACTCAGATTAACACTAGAATCCCTGAAGCCTATGAAAAAAGTCGTAATCCCAGGCTACCTTAAATTCCTTTGCACCTCTCCAATAGTGTCTTTTGTTTTCCAAATGTATTGATCAGCACAAGTACCAAGCAGCCTGCTATCCTATCTCTCCACCTCACGGAACACACATGAAATGCATGTGTTCCAAATAATGATATGTTATTTACCCTATACAACTCCAGGCACCTCACACCCAGATAAACAAGACTTGAGCTGGAAGAACTTTTTGCCCGACTTGAGCTGCATAGGAGGTTGGCGGTATAGCAGGCTGCTTGCTGCTTGTGCTGATCAACACATTTGCAAAAACAAAAGATGCTAATGGAGAAGTGTGAAGGAATTTAAGGTGGCCCGAGATTACACATTTTTCTGTAGGCTTCAGAAATTCTAGCGTTAAAGGTTACCTCAAAGCTAGTAGTTAAACGTGTCTCCTGGTCTTTAATATCCTGAAGTAGCTTCTCATTTGTCTTGTGTATATTCTGTATATCTTTCCTTATATCATTTATGGCTTTCTTTATATTATTCTTTAGCTCCTTTATATTATTCTTTAGCTACTTTATGTCCCCCCTGAGAGCAGTGATCATTGCAGTGGTCTTTACCTTCAGCTCGGACAGTTCGTTTAGGTCTTCTCCATCCTCTGCAGGTGGAGTAGCAAGCCCAGTTGTAGTCGGTATTGCTGGCTCACAGGAAGTAGTTGACATTGTGGAAGGAAAAGCCATTTTCAGTTTCAATGAACCTTCTGGAATCTGCAAGTACTCCTGGCCCGACTCACTTGCACATTCGTTTCCACTTTCGCTCTTGGCTGGAGATTATGCAGCAGTGTCAGGTGCCAGGAGATCTGTGCTTTTGCCTATCTATTCCTGGTCAGTCTTTGACAGGCCTACCTTGAGTTTGAACTTGAGGCCTGTTTAGGCTTGTATGAAGCTTTAGCTGTCTTTTCTGTTTCTTTCTGAGCCTTTTTTTCTGCCACTCATGCATATATATGCTTGCATATACTGAAATTGAACTCCCTCAAGTTAAGTAAATACATGATACCTCAGCATGATAAAAAAAACGGAAAAATAACACCGCTGCTAACGGAGTTCTGTTTCAGACGTCCTCCTCCTGAAACAGATGAGACCAACTCCTTAGCATTTTAATGCCACTCTTACATGGTTTCTCTCCACAGCATCCTTAATGGCACTTCTTTGGTGTGGCCAGGATATTGCTAGTAATGGTACTTTTGTTTTGAATATTTCACGGTACCATGATCGTTTCAGATCATGATTCAGGTCAGATTTGTCTTTTAGAATAGTAATGATTAGTTACTGCATTATAACAGGGGTGGGCAAAGTCAGTCTTAGAGGGTTGCAGTGGCCACAGGTATTTGTTCCAACCCAGTTACTTAATTAGAAAACAATCTTTGCCAATAATTACATTTCATGGCTTGTTAGTGTTTTAACTCTGCTATGTCAAGTCATTCTCATATCCTAGATTTTTTTTCCATTCTAAGGATATCATCTAAATACTTTGAATTGTAAAACGGATGAGTAATTCTCAATCTTTCACTTTTTTCTCTTCACTTTCCTTCCAAGTATTTAATTAAACCAAATTGTGCACGATAAATACACACAAGTGCAAATAGAAACAAGCTAAATGGATAACTGCTTGTTTCTTTTGTCATTTGCATCATATTGCTAATAAGGAGCAATTAAAAACCAAGAATACAGCTGTTTAAGACTTAAATAAGCAATAAGGGTTCAAAATCTTGACGAGCAAGACAACTACAGTGAATCAGAAGTGTTACTTGAGCAATAAGTGCTTCTTATTAAGCAACTGGGTTGGAACAAAAACCTGCAGCCACTGTGGCCATCCAGGAGTGACTTTGCCCACCCCTGCATTATAAGGTACTGCACTAGGTAACTTTATGAAAAAGCATAAAATCTGTGTTACAAAAATGTTGATGGCTATATATGTTTGAAAAAAAAAAATATAGTAATGAATGCGGTTTTTTGCTGTGCTAAAAGTACGAGTGTGATGGCTATGCATTATTTTGTACTTGGTACTTAAATAATTTATGCCATGGCATGCCATTATATATTTCAAGTAATTTTTTGAAAGTGGATTTCAATACACTTATTATCTTTTTTAAAGCCCCTTTCTAATTACAGTATCCACATTTGGTGGCATACCAGCCTTTTCAAAATATTTTTGTGCTTCTTTTCATTTGTGATGAATAGAATTTGGTATTTTGCAACCCAAGTTTAGTTTTGAGGCTGTTATCTTTGACATCTCTTTTTAAAGCATTAGTTGGATGCCTTGATGAGTCAATGAACAAGAGAGAAGATGTGCTATACACTAATCATTTTCTAAAATAATACTGTATTTTTAGAGAGTACTAAATAACTCCTATACAAAAGCTTTAAAAGAATCAAAGTTTTTAAATATGTTGTCTAAAATCAAAATATAGAACCCGTGTCTGGTTTATTTACATATACATTTCAGTTGAACCCAGAAAATCGGAATCATTCGTGCTTACATTGTACTGTATTCATAACATATTTTACATCCTTCCACATAAATATGACTCTAATATTCTATTTTGATGTGGTTTCTTGTAAACGTTGTTATGTTCAGTATTAAATGTATACAGTGGTATGTTTTTATTAATTGCTTTGTAAAGCTGTTTGATAGGTGATACTAGAAAAGTGTCATCTTGAGTCTTGAAATATATATTAGTAACATGGTTACTGTAATTTTAATTAGTTTCTAGAGTGTTTTCCCATAGTGTTGTCAAAAATTATAACAGGTCATGACTCTTTATTAAGAGATTGACAAGTTTCTCATACCTAATTACAATTAAAGAACATGCAGAAACTGGTCCTTGTGCATATACTTTTTCACCCACACAAAAACAAGAAATGTTTTGCTGCATCTCTACCAATGCCCTGGGAGAAGAGATTATATTTTCATGGCATTTTATAATAGAACTTTTTTTATAGCCAAAAATGTTTGAATAGCACAGGCAGATTAAAAAGAAATTAGTTCAATTCAATCTATTGGACTAAAGTTCTAAAAATAAGAGATATAGTATTTATGGTCACCAACTTTGTCTATATTTGAGTAGTGGGTTTCAGTCTATGTTATCTCCAATTCTTCTCTGTTTTCACCTTTTTCCATCAATTATGCTTACATTGAGTTCTATATTATCCATCTATTATCCTCATCCTTGCTCTCCCTTTACTCTTTTCTCTGCCTCACCGGGGCCTCTGTTTTGTTTAGAAAAACATATTTATCATGTAGACTAATCCTATTTTTTTAAAATTGTTGTCCACAAGACCTGCTGCGCTGAATCCACTGGAAGAAAGCCTGGAAACAGTGTGGAATGATTAAAGACATTTATGTTAGGTAGAATGCCCAGTGGAAGCAGAACGGTCTTTTGGCTTTGGAACTCCTGCAGATTTTACTTTTCTGTAGCTTAACTATTTTTTTGTTTTGTTTTACTGTCCCTTTGGCAATCTTACCTTATCATCACACTCATTTTTACAGACTTAGAATATTATATTATATATTAAACTCCTTTCTTTTAAACACTTTTTCCACTAAATATGTATCTATGCTATAAAAGCTCATGCTGACTTATTTTTCATTATTTGTTATTCTTTCTTAATTAAATAGTTTTTCTTTTCTGGTATTTCTTTGACTTCTGGTAAAGCTATATTCTGTGTATGAAAATATACTATAGAAATAAGAGTTGTTTTTGTTGTTGGTACTAGGAAAAGGTCTTATTCCTGGTCATGAAGTAAAAGGTCAGAGAGGTTGTGTGCCTACCTTGTTTCTGTCAAAGTACAGGACCATTATTAAATTGTAGAGTGCCCAGAAGTGTGAGAGCAACATTTTAGGATTATGGATCTGCTATTTTTTAAAGACTAAAGATTCAGCAAACCACTATTCATCTATTCTTTTCTTTTGTAAAATATCTACTCTTCTTTTTCATTTATTGTTGGCATTTTGAGTCTTTTCATGCAAAGTTAAAAAGGAGCAAGATAACCAGATGTGTGCTTCAAGGGGCACTAGAGGTTCAGTTCTTTGAACTAGTTACTAACATCAGGTTACTACTATCAAATTATCTCTCTCTGTATAGTAAATGAAAGCAAAACACTATGAACATGTGTATTTAGCTTATTTTCATGCTGAAAGTAAATAGATAGAGCTGAAAGTAGCCAATGGAAAAACTAGCCAGTAGTTGTTTTCATTTATTCATCCATTGACAAGCCTCACGTTATCTTCAGGATTTACTCTCTGTGTTATAATATTTATATATAATCCTTTATGCCAGCATTTTCCTTTTTCCCAAGGGCACATTTTTAAATATATTTTGTTTCCTACTGGTAACTTATTTAGTTTCTCATATAAAATTACTTAAAAAAACTCCTACAGCCTGTTCGAATTCTACCAATATAGCTAAAAGTATTGAACTAGCCCCACCCTGTTGGAATTTCATGGATGTTTTTAACGCATGTTTCACAACAAAATAAGTACATTTACATGAAATATTTATGTTCACAAACTTAAGAGCATTTATATAAAATTCACAAAACATAATAATGCACCAAACATTGCATCATGTAAACAAATGATTCACTTAGAATTTTTAGTATTACAGTTGCACCCAGAAATATTGACTTAAGTCACATGACCTGGATTCAAGGCAGACTTGAGTCACAGATTTGGTGATGAATTTTCTTCCTTTATCCTTCATCTATGTATTAGCATGCAATTGATAGTTCACAAATGTAATAAATACAATAATACATGTAAAAAGTGTTTCAAAATCATTCACAATTTATGTACATTTTTTTGATGACATTAAATGTGGTGAAAAACAGATTTTGACTTGTGTGGGACTTAAATTATAAGACTTGAGGCTTGACTCAGAACATGCCTGTGTTGACTTGATACTTGCCCAATATACCTTACAGTGGGACTTGAGTGTAAAGACATGAGACCTAATTGTTATGTGCAAAACAATGATATGTTTAATATCTCCATATATATTATTTTCTGCTTTGATCATTCCTTTTTTGCCTGGTATATTCACCCTAGTTTTCTCGATATTTATTGTTGTGCCATACTTTGTTTAAATTTGTGTTATTTGTCCAAGACTTTCAGTGATCAGAAAATCACTTTCCTCTAGACATTAATTTTCTAGCTTGATTATACAGTTTGGAATTGTGGGGAGCGTCTATATTTGCTGCACTGAATGCAAACTCACACATACTGGGCCAGTTTAGTGTTGCTAATTATCCTAATAACATGATGAAGAAAAACATGTTCAAGCTATTATTCCTTTTTTTACAAATTATTCTAAATGCTTTTAACCAATTCAGCACCTTTCAAACATTCATAATGACAATGAGGGGTACACTGTTGGTGGCATTTGCTGAGTGCTTTATTTAATTTAACTGAGTAATTTATTTATTGTTAATCATTGTGGAACTGCTCGACACCATCTTTGTAACATTTAATTTAACTGAGTAATTTATTTATTGTTAATTTTTGTGTAACTGCTCGACACCATCTTTGTAACATTTGGAAGGAACATTCTGAAGGAATATTTGCCCTTGATTGTGCCTCCTACTTGTATTTTCTTTTCAGAGACACAATTTTTTTTATAACACATGAAAACACCAAACGTTTTCTTTAAGTTGGTGTCTACAGAGAGACTAACCTCAGCTTAGACTAATGCATACAAATAGGAAGTGTTTTGTAGCTGTCTAGACAATTTCATGGTATTGGTCTCTGTTTAGTTTTTAAATGGTACTGTTAACAGTGATCCTATCAGCTGTGGAATATTTCCACACTATTCTTGAATTCATTGTAATAAAGAAAACACTACAGACACCCTTCATCATGCTTCTATCATATTGTATATATTGGGTTTCTACTACAGTATAATTTTATCTTTGCTCACCCACTCATCTATAAACTCTTGTTTTACATTTCTCAAGTCCTTCCATGATTTCCCTTGTTTCTTCTTGTTCCTGATTATATATTTCTGCCTCTACCATTTTATGCTTTATAATTTTGTTTCTTCCCCAGCACAGTGCCCTTTTCTCTGTTTTTTATATCGCCTATTGTTTACTTTTTTGCCGTTTCATGACTCCTTTAGAGTTTTCAAGCTATACAATACCATGTCTCTAGTTATTTGTTTACCTTTAAACCTTGCTCAGTCTTTTTTCTGTCATATGCCAAAGCTTGTATGCAGTTTCACACACCAAGAACACATCTGTTTTGTTTTTTCACTAAGGCCTTCTCATGGACATGCTTTTTTCCCTAATTTTATCTTTTCAGTAATACCTCCCTTACATCATTTTGTTTATGTTTCGTTAATTTTTTATGTGTTGTTTCCGCTCTATTTCTGATACATCATAGCAGACATTTTTTGCTCTTATTACTAGTAACTTTATGGTTTATCTTTTCATAACCCCACTTTATTCTGGACAAACTTGAACATATCTTGGAGAATCTGCTTGCTAAAACTAGCTCAATCCACTTTTAATTACCAAAAAAGTTCAACTCTTCCCACGTTCCAACAGTTTCTGTTCCATTCGCCCTTCATTTGTCTCCCATCACCTTTCATTTCTGTTTTTTTGTTCATTTGAGACATACTCTGCTGTCTGCCTCATTCAGCTATCTCCATTGTTCCTTTATCTTTCAGACTTTGTTTTCTCCAGAACATCAATAAATCCATCTACTGGTTCTTGATTTCCTTTCTCTTCCATTTGACTTTGTGTTGTTATCTGTGAATTATCTTCCATTTCTCTGAAAAATTCACTGGACACCTAGGGGCCAAAGTACAAGTGGTGGGCCTGCTGACCAGCTGTGTGGTGAATCTTTGTCCTGTCCATTTCTTGAAAGTAATAGCAAGTGGAGGACTCAGTTTTCCTGCTTACCATCCAGCCAAGAAGAGGCTGGGAAGCAACAGTGCAACCTTCGTCATCAAAAAACAAAAAAAGGACTTTTCAGTTCTGGAATTCACTATGTGGGGTCATGCCTTAGCTCACAAAACAGGAACTTTTTTTGTTACACAGAAGCTCTTGCATCATGGAGTGAAAAAGGAAAACTCTTAGTGGATCTGAAACATGTGCTTGTGTTCTTTCTCTGTGCTGCAACAATAAATTGGAGCTTGTGGAGCTGTAGTAAAAAGCAATCAACCTTATCATATTTGCCAAAACCATGGGCCACTGTAAGTGGAGATGTATAACAACAACAACATTTATTTATATAGCAAATTTTCATACAAATGAAAGTGCTTTGCAAGATGAAGATAGAAAAGTTTATAATAAAAATAAAAATGTAAAAGTAACATTAGGCAATACTAAATAACAAAGAATAAAGTAAGGTCCAGTGGCCGGGAGGACACAAAAAACAAACAAAAAAAAAAACTCCAGAGGGCTGGAGAAAAAAAAAACAAAATCCACAGGGTTTCCGAGGCCACCACAGGGCATATACCAAAGAGAATCAGCCAAGTTCTAGAAATCTTTCACAAAAGGATAAAATAGGTAATGGAAGGAACCTAATGTTAAAATTACTGCAGATAAAATAATTTGAGGAGAGAGATAATGATGAGGAAGCAATATAAGAGAATAAAAAAAGGATAAGAATCATTTTAGATAGATGCAGAGAGTCAAGCTGAACCCAGGCAAGCTGTGCATCAAGCTGAATGAAGTACTGAATAAAGAATTTGTCCTTTGGATGAGATGTAAAATCGAGGTCCTGACTCTCTGTGGTCATAAAAAAGCCCGGGCATCTTTTGTAAAGAGTAGGTTGTATCCTGATGTCCAGGCTAAACTGATCACTGTGGCCTTGTCATTGTTTCCGCCTAATCATTCTCTGCCTTTAATTGTTCTATCTTTCACACCACTTCACCACCTAACTGCTAATATGTGGTGAGCATACTGGCGCAAAAATGGCTGCCATCGCATATATCCAGGTGGATGCTACACATTAGTGGTGAAGTGGCTCCCCACTCACTGAAGTGCTTTGAGTAGTGAGAAAAGTGCTATATAAATGCGAAGAATTATTATTATTATTATTACTCTGCATAGGACACCTGCTCACTTTTGAGAATGGTAAAGGTTGACTCTGAAAATGTGTCAGCCATAAGGCAGATGTCAAGATCGGTAGATGTCAAAGGTGTGCATTGTTTTTTGTTTTTTTTTCTATACAATATGTGAGCCAACACAACAGCTAAATCACACAGATGCACTGTGGGAATGGTTGGACACTCAGAAACAAACATTTGGGGGAATTACAAATGTTATTTCCCAGGCCCAAGTTTTTAATTATTTGAACATCAGAGCATGTTATCCTGCAATGTGATGCATCACAATGCTGGCTTGAAGACATCTTGGTGCAACCAGCAGAACTCATTTCATATGCCACTTTCATTCCCTTATGTTGTCACTTACTGGGCTGCGTGTTCCCTTTCTAGAACTGCTTCAGTAACAGGGAAAATACATTTTCATACAGATAGTAGTTTAACAAGTGCATGATCATCTACAGCTTTGCACAAGTTTCATATCTCATAGCAGTTAAACCTTTATAAGTGATTGTGTGATGCAAACTGATTTTTCCCATCTAAGATGCTTGTGTTCTGATATGGAATGTGTGACCCTGCCCCCCTACATGAGGACAGACCTCAACAGGATGCCTTTGAATTGGTAAAATTTTAGCAGGTTGCAGACAGACTTGAATCCTTTTGACAATAAATTCAATTTGACTTACATTTTGAAAGACTGTTTCTACAACTTTAAGAATAAACATTCCTTATTAGAAGTGTTTTCCATTTTATTTATGCAAGTCTGAACCCACATATGCAGTGCAAGTAGTACCAGAAGCAAGGTCGGAAAAACAGATCAACAACAAAAAAAATCTGTTAAGCTCATTATGTCTCTCTTACCTCCCTCCAGTCCCCAAAACAGGCTTCCTCTACATACTAGACATATGCTACAAGATATTACCATTACAGGCGACCTTGAGTATTTTTTATTTACCTTTGCACATACTGCTAGGATGATGTGCTGGAATAGAGGTAACTGAGCCACAATCCTGGCCACGGTATTAACTACTGATACACAACAGGTTATATGGAATATTCTCGTCGACAAAATGATTTTATGAAGGAGCAAATTCTTCTATGTATCTATTTGAGTTCTCTAGGCAAGGTATAAATGTTGAATCTGGCAAATTAACCCTCATTATTAGGTAAGAGTGCAGGCTCAGGACTTCATAATTGAAATATTCAGAGAAGAGATGCTAAGAAGCAATGTACATTCTCTTATGTATTCAGTTAGAAGACTGTAAGGCAAACAAGCCACTTGGAATGAGACATTCTATTCTAGGCTGATGCCAAGGGATCAAGTCAGGGAAATAATCCTGATAGAAAATGTCACTAGGGCAACACTCCCATATAGAGTGAATGCCTTTACTTCAGTTCTGGCAATCAGGTCATGTCTTCCATGAATATTTCCTTTCCCTGCACAATCTTTGGAGATCAGGATGGCAGAGTTTTGTTTTTCTTTATTCCATACAAAATACATCCATCCATCCATTTTCCAACCCACTGAATCCAAACACAGGGTCACGGGGGTCTGCTGGAGCCAATCCCAGCCAACACAGGGCAGGAACCAATCCCGGGCAGGGTGCCAACCCACCGCAGGACACACACAAACACACCAAGCACACACTAGGGCCAATGTAGAATCGCCAATCCACCTAACCAGCATGTCTTTGGACTGTGGGAGGAAACTGGAGCACCCGGAGGAAACCCACACAGACACAGGGAGAACATGCAAACTCCACGCAGGGAGGACCCGGGAAGCGAACCCAGGTCCCCAGGTCTCCCAACTGTGAGGCAGCAGCGCTACCCACTGCGCCACCGTGCCACCTACAAAATACAGAAGAAAGATAATTAGCATATATCCTTAGAATTGGCAGGGCAAGAAGTACTTGCGTTGCTGGACTCGGGCAGTGATTTCTGCATGATCTAGCAAAGTTTGTTACAAAAAAATAAGCTGTAAAAGGTTGGAGCGATAGACATTCAGTGTATTCATGGAGATGTACAGATGAGATGAGACTACTATTTTCAGTGAAATATAGGGAAAGAACATAAAAAGTCTGGATGACAATTTTGGATATTTTTCCGAGGCCAGTGCTAAATAGGGATACAAAACAGTCCTTTCGCTTGAGTCCTTAAAAATTCACAAGGGCGATTTTCACCTACAATTCTACAGATTGAGAATGTGACTCATTAAAAGAGCTTTGTTGCTACCGAGAAATTGAACCGGATTTAAATAGTGAAAGCGGTGGAGAGTCTCCTACTGGGGAATTAGAATTATTTGACAATCACTGAAAACATATGTCTAAACCTGATGGCTATGTATCTTCAAATTCCTCTGACAGTATAACAAGAGTTTGCCAATTTGTAACATGCAAAATGTTACAAAGCTTGAGTAAGTTCAGTTACAAAAGGAATAAAAAAGTTTGGAATTTGCTTCTGAACAGACACAACTAGCAAATGAAGAGTACTACAAAAGAAGAAAAGATGCATAAATTGAAAACTCCACATTTTATTTTTAAAAATATTATTTATACAGTGTGATATCAAATCGTATCTCTGCGGTCTTCAATGGACAGCTGCTTATTTTTACATATGTTAGGAGGACTGTATTTTAAAAAGTTTTTTATTGTTGGAATCTTGTCAGATACTCTCCATTTGTTTCAATGTTAATTTTAGAAGTTCATTTTGAAAGAGTCTGGATTGATATTGTTGCATCATTCATTGCCCTAGACTAAAAAATGGTACCAGTATATAATTGTGTTAATTGGTTATGCTAGCAGATTTCCAGAAGTGGTGACTTTAAAGAAGGAAATTTCACCTGGTATGGCAAAGGCAACTGATGTTTTTACTAATATTGGAATACTTTGTGCAATTTTTGATAGATCATAGTACAACTTTTATTTCTACAGCTAGGAAAGAATTTTGTAACTTGCTATTAAAACATTAAAACAAATGATTAAGTGTGTTGCTCAGGATGACCCGACATCCTTGGAAACTGTGATACCATTTCTTATGTATTCTGTGAGGCAATCAATACAGGTTTAAGTCCATTTGAATTACTTTTTTGGCTGACAGCCCCCAGCGCCCATTAGATATTTAAAAGATGACCTGAACAACCATCTTGAAAATGATCCAAGTTTAATTAGCTAACCAATCCATTATTTTGCAAGAAAAAAAATTCTAAATTATCCATGATTGCAAAAAGAGTATTTGCAACATGAAAAGGAAAAAACATCTATATAATAAAAAAGGAAATTCTGTGAATTCTGTAAAGGTGACTATGTACTTGTTTTTTGTTCCATGTAGTCCTCACAAGTTTTTAGCAATATGGCAAGGCCCTGTTGCTAATTAATAATGACACTTTCAAATGCCACTTTCCCCACCTCTCATATTGAAAAACTGAGGATGTTCAGTCCAATCACAAAGCACTTGAGGGTATAATGATGAAACCAATACTCAGTGTATGCTTGTGAGACTTAATTGGTATCAGATGTCCTATCTACCTACCTGCATCTAGCAATAGACTGAAGGCAATTGAAAGAGTATTAGAGAGAGAGAGAATGGAGGTTAGGGAATGAGATTGTGATGTACAGTGTAGTTTATGCAACCATGTTAACTTTTGAGTTTTGGAATTTTCTGACAAACTCCATACTGGTCCAGTGAAATCACCAAGCCCTTCATTTCTATTTATATAAAAATGGCTGCATTGTACCAAGTGACATTTTTTCGAAATATCCACATGAAAGAGTAATTTCCACTATTAAGAGACAGAACAATGTGACCATTCCCTTTTAAATACTGGAATAGTAGGATTAAGCTTCTGCTCTAATGCAGTGCAGTATTGTTTGTATGTATGTATGTGCATGTCAGAGTGTTTGGAACTTTTTATTCTGATGTGAAACACAAAATGCAGATGTGCATCTGTCTTCTAGCTTTAGTTCAGATTTTACACTTGTCATTGTTGTAAAAACAAAATGTATGCTTTACTAGATAATACTTTTTTAATTATTAGTTTTCTGTCATACCACAGATGCCATGCACCAGATGTTCAGTTTTTACCACTTCTTAAGCTTGAAATGAAGGAATATATTTTCTTGTTTGTTTTGTTCATCCAATATACTGTTAAAAAGCTGACACATTTTGTATTATCTGCATTAAGCAATTTTTTGGCTAAAAATGAAAACAAAAATTTTTTGGTTAGTCCATAATGCATTGACTTTCCTGTTGAATCTTTTGAAGACTTAAATCATTTTAAAAAAAAAAGATTTATGCCTATATTTTTCTAACATTCATTTCTGAGCTCACTTTTTTCATGTAGTGTTCTAGGAAGTTGAAAGCAATTTAGCTCTAGTGGTTGAAAAACAATATTAGTAATTTGTGAAAATATTGAGAAAAAAATGTTAATGAGTTGGTCTAAGAAGCTACTGTACTTGATGGGCATTTGCGAAGGATCAATTTGAAATAATTGTCTTACACCATTTCACATTTTTGAAATTTCTAAAGTGTTGAAAAGATAAAAAATGTCTGTTTATCTTGTGCATTGTGTTGCATTCCAGACCTGGTTATTTTGTAAAGCAATTTGTGATTATCCTAGACATGGAAGATGATAAGGATGATTTGAACTGATTTTCGTACATAATAAGAATGACTTCAGCATCAGCTACTGTACTCTACACATGTTCTATGAATCTATATTGAGCAGTTATCTGTTAATTCTTGGAAACGTGCATACTCAGTTAAAACAAGCAGAGCAATTGTGGTCAACAAAACATCTGTTGAACAACTATCTGTAGGCTTAATCCTAAAATGCTTTATATCATATAATATAATATAATCATTTTCAGTACTATACATTCAGTTTTAGATGTGAAAGTTGAACTTTCCTTGCTTATCCTTGACATGGCTCTCACTCTGTCTGCTTGCTTGAAATAATCTAAACACCCAGCCACAACATAGGATGAAATGGCAGACATGTTTAAGAGGCTGAAGGATGAGGAATTAGCCTTGAAAACTGCCTTGCTTTAATTCCTACTGGGTTTTGCCATTCTCAATAAATTGGATTGAAAAAATTGATTACAGAATAATATTAAGTATCTTCATAATACTTTTTAGTATAGTCTTGCAGCGGGGCTACATAGTAGTAATAGTGTTGTCAGTGTTAGTACCACGTGCGTCTTGTTTCCATCATCCTGTTTGCTGTTTGTGTGTCAGTGAATGTCGTCCCCGTAAAGGAGGACGGATAATGGGAGGAGACCGCAACCCCAATCCTGGAAAACCACCTGTTTGCTATTATTAAATTACATCCATCTCACGACTACTTAAGTAATCAGGGAGAGAAGAGAAAAAGGAGGAGAGAAGAGGAAGGAAAGGAGATTTTTTCACATTCACGACCACGAGCCATTTGTCCCTGTTGTATTCCACATCGCGCATTTCCATCCAGTTCGTTTTTCTATCCGCTGGACTTACTTCAATAACCTCATCACGAGAGACCCCGGGGTCGGAATTCATCATCCACCACACGCCGAGGATTCACGGTGAGGCTGCTCCATTTTGTCCGGGAAAATCAAACGACTCATTTTTCGCTAGTTCAGTCAACCGCATTCAGGACAGTGTTTATAACCGGACTCAAGTTCACATTCATTTCCGTATCTCATTCAGTTTATGTTATTCGTATTGTTTGTTATATGTTACAGGAGCAAGGGAGGGTTTATTGTGTGTATGTACATATATATATGGTGTTGTTGCTTTGGTGGAGGGTTATATATATATATATATTTATTGTGCATCTTGCTTCTTGTTTTTGCTCGTTTAATATAATTTTACATATCATCTGTTTTTGTGAGCTTGATTAAACCGTCGATTGTGGGGAAAATTTTTATTTGTTAGAGGTACGGCTTGATATTTAGATTCAGCTCAGTAATTTATCCAGGCCACAGGTCTTGGAGGTGTAGCTGCCGGCCGGGTTAGGGGTTGGCCGTTACAGTCTGTCAAGACATAATCAACAAAATCCTAAATCCCACAATCACACTTTCTTCCCAGCTGCTCTTCAATACCTCTGTAGCTGTCTTTTCTGTGGAATTTTCCACATCCCTGTTTTTCAGCTTTTTATATCCAACAGACAAACATACATGTTAGGTTGATTTCAGACTTTATATTAAGCAGTAGTGACAAAGAAAAGTATGTGAACTTTTTGCAATTACCTGGTTTTCTTCATTAATTGTTCACAAAATGTGATCTGATCTTCATCTAAATCACAAGCTTAGACAAATAATATTATTAAGCTTACAACACACAAACAATTATAACCTCATATGTATTTATTCAACACACCCATCAAACATTCCAGTGTGTTGTGGGAGAAAGTAAGTGAACCCTTGGATTTAATAACTGGTCGAACTACCTTTGGTAGCAATAACCATTAAAAATTGCTTCCAGTTGCTGTGGATCTGACCTGAACAACTATCAGGAAGAATTTGGGACCATCCACTGTTTCAGGTGAGCCATATTTTCTGCATGTCTGATGTGAATGCCCCTCTAATGGATTATGTTCTTGGCTCTGAATGGGCCACTCCAAAAGGCATATTATTCTTTTTTTGCTGAAGTCTTTCTGTTTAGTGTTATTGTTCTGCATCGTCCAACTACTACTGAGCTTCAGCTGGTAGACAGCTATCCTGACATTATACTGTAGTATGTCTTGATAGAGTTGAAAATTAATTTTCCCTTTGATGATGGCAAGCTGTCCAGGCCATAAGTCAGTAAAGCAGCCCCAAATCATAATGCTCCCTCCACTGTACATCTGAATTGTCAGCATGCAGTGTCTGTTTTACACCATACATGCTGCTGCATATTCTTCCTGATCAATTCATCTTTAATCCCATGAGTCCACAAAACATTTTCTCAGTGGCATTGTGGAGTTCGAGATGTTCTTTGGCAACTTTGAGCATGCAGCAATTATTTTATTGGAGAGAAGTGACTTCCTCCTTGGTGTCTTGCCAAGGACACTATGCTTGTTCAAGGTTTTGCATATTAAATTAGATTAGATTTATTAATCTTTAACTTTTAATAATACTTAACTTTTTACTACTTGGACATGGATTTTTACACGCCGAGACTCGTCTATTCAGGTAGTCAACTTCTAGTGCTGAGAACAAAGGCCAGTGTGGTTCCCTATTTACCTGACGAGGTAAGAAGGCCGTATCGTGGCAGCAGAGCTGGTGCTAAGCTAAAGGCTAAGCGGCTAGCGAGGAAGTGGCGATACAAGCTTGTGATCCTGGGAAATGTGAACTCACTACCAAATAAGATCGATGAACTGGTTGCGCTGGTGAAAAATGTCAGGAACTACAGAGAATGCAGTTTGTTGTGTTTTTGTGAAACACGGCTAACAACTACCATCCCAGATGCTAACGTGGAGCTACCCGGGTATAGCACAGTTAGAGCGGACAGAGATGCAAATGCCTGTGGGAAGCGGAAAAAAGGAGGAGTCGCTCTCTATGTGAACACAAGGTGTTGCAACCCTGGACATGTAAACGTCAAAATCACCACTTGCTGCAGGGACATTGAACTGTTGGCCGTAAGTCTGCGTCCCTATTACTTGCCTAGAGAATTTGGACACGTCATTGTTGTTATTGTTTACATCCCTCCTCGCGTGGACGTGGAGATAGCGGGTGACATCATCCTCCACTGTTGCTAAACTACAAACACAGCACCCCGAGGCGCTTGTGCTAATCTCTGAAGATTTTAACCATGTGACGCTGGACAAAACATTACCTGCCTTCTCCCAGTATGTGGATTGTAACACCCAGGGAACTAGGATTATTGACCTACTGTATGCAAACGTTAAGGATGCATACAGTGCCACCCTGCTGCCTGTGCTTGGGAAAGCAGATCATAACCTGGTTCTGCTTCAGCCTCACTACAAACCAAGAGTGAGGGAGCTACCTACAACCACACGCTCATTCAGGAAGTGGTCCACTGATGGAAAGCAGAGCAGGCTCTGAGAGACTGCTTTGGAACTATGGACTGGGATATCCTGCAGGGGTCACATAGTGAGAACATTGAGGAGGTTGTTGACTGCACTACTGACTACATCAACTTCTGTATGCACATTGTAGTTCCAGTAAGAACAGTACACTGCTAAGCTAGCAACAAGCCATGGATTACAAGTGACATCAAGGGCCTTTCAAACCAGAAGAAAAGGGCTTTTAAAGGCGGTGATCAGCATGAGCTCAAGCGCGTGTAGAAGAAACTC
The DNA here is from genome assembly GCF_900747795.2 of Erpetoichthys calabaricus. NCBI lineage: Eukaryota > Metazoa > Chordata > Cladistia > Polypteriformes > Polypteridae > Erpetoichthys > Erpetoichthys calabaricus. The sequence goes on from NC_041397.2 coordinate 150,814,980, forward strand.
CAAGTGCAGCTAAGGAGCAGTACAGGTGAAAACCGGAGCAAAAGTTTCAGAATAACAGCATAAAAGAAGTGTGGGATGGGATGAAGGTCATCACTGGCTGCAGCTCGAAGTGGGGTGCCTCCATCGAGAGAGACAGGGAGAAAGCAAACCTGATGAAGAACTTTTTTAGCAGGTTTGACCACTCTAACCCACTCTCACTCTCACCTAAGAGTACTGCATCCTCCACCCATCCTTCTGCTGATACCAGCATAGGAGAGAGTTTTCCCCCACCCACAATTACAGCAGCCCAGGTAAGCAGAGAGCCGAGGAGACTTCATGCCAGCAAAGCAGTGGGTCCAGATGGAATATTGCCACGACTGTTGAAGGCCTGTGCATTGGAGCTGGGGAGTCCTCTACAGCGCATCTTCAACCTGAGCCTGGAACAGGGGAGAGTCCCTAGGCTTTGGAAAACATCTTGCATCACCCCGGTCCCAAAGGTATGACGTCCTAGTGAGCTGAATGACTTCAGGCCTGTCGCCCTAACGTCACATGTGATGAAGATCATGGAGCGGCTGCTGCTTCACCACCTGAGGCCACAGGTCCGCCACGCCCTCAACCCTCTGCAGTTCGTATACCAGGAGAAGGTAGGAGTGGAGGATGCCATCATCTACATGTTACACCGATCCCTCTCCCACTTGGACAGAGGCAGTGGTGCAGTAAGAATTATGTTTCTGGACTTCTCTAGCACCTTCAATACCATTCAACCTCTGCTCCTTAGGGATAAGCTGACAGAGATGGGAGTAGATTCATACTTGGTGGCATGGATCGTGAACTATCTTACAGACAGACCTCAGTATGTGCGTCTCGGGAACTGCACATCTGACATTATGGTCAGCAGCACAGGAGCACCACAGGGGACTGTGCTTTCTCCAGCCCTGTTCAGCCTATATACATCAGACTTCCAATACAACTCGGAGTCCTGCCACGTGTAAAAGTTTGCTGATGACACAGCTATCGTGGGCTGCATCAGGAGTGAGCAGGAGGAGGAGTATAGGAACCTAATCAAGGACTTTGTTAAATGGTGCGAATCAAACCACGTACAACTGAACATCAACAAATCCAAAGAGCTGGTGGTGGATTTTAGGAGGCCCAGGCCCCTCACGGACCCCGTGATTATCAGAGGTGACTGTGTGCAGAGGATACAGACCTATAAATACCTGGGAGTGCAGCTGGATGATAAACTGGACTGGACTGCCAATACTGATGCTCTGTGCAAGAGAGGACAGAGCCGACTATACTTCCTTAGAAGGCTGGCGTCTTTCAACATCTGCAATAAGATGCTGCAGATGTTCAATGAAATGGTTATGGCGAGAGCCGTATTCTATGCAGTGGTGTGCTGGGGAGGCAGCATAAAGAAGAGGGACGCCTCACACTTGTACAAACTGGTGAGGAAGGCAGACTCTATTGTAGGCACAGAGCTGGAGCGACGGGCGCTGAGCAGGCTCCTGTCAATCATGGAGAATCCACTGCATCCACTAAACAGTGTCATCTCCAGACAGAGGAATAGCTTCAGCGACAGACTGCTGTCACTGTCCTGCTCCACTGGCAGACTGAGGAGATCGTTCTTCCACCACACTATGCGACTCTTCAGTTCCACCTGGGGGGTAAACGGTAACATTATACAAAGTTATTGACTGTTATACCTGCCTTGCACTCACTAACTTGAACTTTTTAACTTGCACTGTTTTTTATTACTCTTTAATTAATATTGTTTTTATCAGTATGCTGCTGCTGGAGTATGTGAATTTCCCCTTGGGGATTAATAAAGTATCTATCTATCTATCTATCTATCGTTACACACGAGCGCATGGGGAACAGCTTAAGGACCCGATGTGCAGCGCGACAAACCGTGCCAGGGGTACTAACCTTTTTCTCTCTCTTCCCATAGAAAAGACGAAGGACCGCCACCATAATTCCTCCCGGACAAACAAGAAAACAGCATCTTCCGGGATCCCTTCTTTGTTCTGGTCCCCCACTGATGACGTCCACTACCCATCCACCACCACGCCTTCCCAGCATTCCACATTCTTAATTTCCGGTCCGCCTCTTTATAATGTCCGTCCACCCATCCTTGTATGTCTGATCTTTTCGTTGGAAAAACTTTGACCTTGGTTTTCTTTACAGTATACGGGGCTAAAACCCTAAACCTTTATGCCTTGTCTTTTGAGTTATTACACTATCTAATCCCACAGGGAAATTCAAATGTATACAGCAGCAGAAACATAAAAAACAAGGATTCATACTAACAGGAAAAAGAATACAGCCAATCAATAAACAAATAATTATTTAAATAAATAAATACATACATACATACTTACATTTTCATGGACACCAGGCATGGGCTGGTATACCGGATTTTTCAAGTTTCCTTACCCTGCCCTGGAGGCCTGTTTAATGGAAGGACAGAGGAGACCAATTGCATGGACTATTTTCTCCCCCGATACAATACGTTGCAGTCTTCCTGGGTTACAGTGCCTGCATGGATACCCACAGGGCTTGCTGGAGATTGCAGTCCTGTTAGACAGCCTTGCTGTGTTCCATGGGTGCCACCAGGGGAAGCTGCAGGGACTGACTGTCTCCACTTTAAGGAACTTCCGCCTGACCTGGAAGTGCTTCCAACCTACAGTGTGGTAACACCGGAAATACTCCCTGGTCTGGCATAAAGGAACCTCATCAAGTCGAGTCAGAGTTGGGAGAGGAGCTGGACAACACTTATGTGGAGGAGTGAAAGAAGAGGAAGAGAGAAAGGAAGATAGAATAGACAGGATAGGATGAATTGTAACTGTGCTGTGTTTGTGAATAACTAGTGAAGGCATTTGTTATAATAAAATATTATTTAATGCCAAGACTTATGTTGGTGTTGGTGTGTTGGAGGGTCTGGAGGCTCAGTGGCAGCCCCTACAGGTCATAAAATGCATACTGTGCAGATATTTAATAAATGAGTATGTTGTGAGGAAGCATTGAATTGCCTGATTGCAGTAGGCACAAAAGACCTAGAGAGGCACTTCTTAGCCCATGGTGGAATAAGCCTATGGCTAGAAGTGCTCAAAGAGAGCACCCGATGGAGGGGATTTTTCATGATGGCTTCCAATTTTTAGACCTTTATCAATTAACAATACATTTATGCATTAACATTTTCTTCAGTATAAATACCATAAAACGATTTGATTTTATATTTCATTTTCATTTTTTTTGTTAAATATCCATTTGTATTCTTCATAGTTATATTTATATTTCATTAGAAGGTCAGTGAATGTGTTGTTTCTTTGATCACAGATTAATATTATTTACTTTCAGCCTTTTTCTTTTATCAATTTTAATCATATTTTTCATAAAGGCCATGTGCATTTGAGCAGACATGCTCCATAAAAAAGAAAACTTTCAGGTGTTATTTTCTTACGCCACTGTGTTTTTTTTCCAGCTAAATAACACTCTTCCTGCAAAGTTCCAGGAAATAGCTGAAACAAACTATTTTAAATAACTTTTATATTAAACACTCTGTATTACATGACAACACCCTTCATTCTCATATTTTTGTTAATGATCAAGAGTTATTATGGGGGAAAATTTATCTATACAGTAGCATAGCATGCCTTGTGATTGCAGCAGATCACATAAGTAATGTTAAGAAGTCTGTCTGCATGAGGTTAGTGTGATGGTACAGTAGCTAGTGTTACTGTCACACAGTTCTGTGATTCTGGGTTCAAATACCAGCAAGTCACTGTGTGAAGTGAGCACACTCTTACCTTTATTAGCAAGCATGGTATCATGACTAGAGATCTTTAAATAGATACATAATTGTAAATATAGTTTGGAATGGTTGCCATCCCATCTGCTATAAAGTTGTGTTTACACCCTGTGATCCTGGAATAGGCTGTAGTTTTCCCTAAACCCTCTTGCAAAATAAGCTTGATCTAAAATAGATTGTTGTATACTGTATCTACAGTACCAGCTGGCATTTTAACATAGCCAGTCTACTTGGGCATGCTGTCAGACTGGGAAAGGCAAACTGGAACACCAAACTGAAAGCTAATACATTCAAGCCAAGATAATTCAAAGTCAATTAATCACTGTGACTGAGCTACAAGACAATTCAATACTATTAAAACTATCTGAAGAACCCCCTGTGTTTTCCAAGAACTCATTACCAAAACCTCATGTCCAAAGTCTATACTGAGACAGGAAGTCCAAAAAGAATTATATACCTTAAACATTTATTTGGTATTTCCAACATGTACATTTTAATTGTTGTTCTCAATAAGTCTTACAGTAAACATATCAATATATTGTTGGTACCATCAAAGAACGACTGACATCCTGGCCAGGAAAAAAAAGGGATTTTTGCCCAGCCAGGAGGCCATAATGGAAGGGCTGGGCGAATGGGCATACCGGGAGAAGTTGATTCCTCCAAGTGCCAGGTGGCTGTATTCTTTTGAGCTAAACCCAATTATGACACCTGAAGGGTGCCAGGGGAATTTGACTCTGGAAAGTCAGCCCTGTCTGGGTCTTTTGATACTTCCAGAGGGAGCTGCCTGGCTTCCACATGACCTGAAAATGCTCTGGACACCTGGGAATGACACCGGAATCAGTTTCTGAATTAAATTTTAAAAAGAGCTCACTGCCTCACTTAATTGAGTCAGAGTTGGGAGGCAGTGGGCAACACTCTTAAGGAGCTGGAAGGAGAGAATTGTGACTGATGTTTGCGTAAGAAGGAGTTGGAAGCAAATGAAAATGTTTTATTTGAACCCAGAATTGTGTTTGGGCATTATTGTGTCTGTGGTTTGGGGCTCAGCGGAGCCCCCTTGTGGTTAATATATAGTTATATAAACTCTCAGAAACAACCACACAACACAGTATTAGGTTCAAATACAAGGCATTTATTTCACACAATACTCCACAGTTTCCTTCTTTCTAGACTGCACAACATTCAATAAATTTCTCTTTCTGCAACTCTCTGTGGTATAGCGAGTCAGAATAAAAGGCCAGTTTTAAATACATAATTACTGCACTCGTGGCTTATAGAGGGGGTGTGGTAGTGTACTGGAGCAGTTCTCAGACACTACATGCTATGAGCGTTTCCTCACTTATGTGCACAGGTGAGGAATCGTCCGCATCCGTAATTGATGGCAGGAGCTGCTAATTGCCACACCTGTGCCATGTCCCCATTATATATAGTAGAAGCGCGAGTCCGGAGGGGAGAGAAAAAGATCAAAAGAAAAGGATGGAGGTTAATATGGAGAACAGGCAGGAAATAAAGTAGCTGGTTTGTGCGAGAGCAGGCTCACTGTTAGAAGGACAGGCAGCTGGGCAGTGAGCCCTAGCAGGGTGTTTGGCTGACACGGGGGCAGATTGATTGAGTCGCTCCTGCTGAGTGCTTGTGAGGAACAGGAGTGATCGGAAGGTGGATGGCTCGCCGCATAAGGCCACGGAAGGCAGCAGGGATCGTGAGGCTTGGGAGGTGGAAGCCCCAGCATCAGCGTCCTGGTCGCTGGGGAAACCAAGGCTTGGTCTGGTGAGAGCTCAGCAAAGCCAGGGATCGGGAAGCTACCAGAACAGAGAGGAAGAAGGTCAGCTGCAGGTAAGGCGACTCCCCTGGTGCATAGCCCTGATGGGAGAAGCAAGGGAGCCTCCAGCTGAAGAAGGCACTTGGTTTTGTTTTTATAGGACTGCTTCCAGCCAGTATTTTAACCTCAGTTTTTAAAGTATTTATTTATTAGATTTTAACTTTTACTGTTTCACCCTGGTTTTAAAAGGTTGTTTATTTAATGACATTTTGGAGCACTGCACTTTCATTGAACACTCTGTTTTGGTTTTGTTGTTTTTAAATAAAAACACTTCTGCACTTTTGCACCTTTCCCCTTACTTTCGTTTTGGTTTCCTTGTTCTCCAGCTCATCTGGACGGTATCAGGTTCAAGGGCTCCCAAAAGGGAAGTGGGAGCGTGAAGCAGAACCCACATTGTCACACTCTCATGCAGTCTCATCCACCAAATCCAGACTGTGACTATGTTGGACCAAGGAATATATTTCCGGGTCAGAGGGAAGACCCTGAAAGTAGAGAAAGTCTTCCCCAGCAGCTCCCCACTGTTGGCACCCGGGAAACTAGCAGGGCTACCCCAGGGGACCACAACTCCCAACATGCGCTGCAGGTACATGAATGGGCATACCGGCCCAGGAATGCTGCTATTTAGTGTATCAGGGGACCATGTGCTCTTGTTAAGCAGTCCCCCCGCCCCCAACCATCCACTACACTGACCTCCATGCCAAGAAAGGGTAAAGGGTTTTTTCCCAGCCGGGATGTCAGCCCAGCCCTGCTGTCCTTCACAATATATATATAAAATAATATATGTGTGTATGTGTGTGTCTGCTTGGTCAAAGCCCGGAAGTAAAAAGATTCTTTAACCAAAACCCAATATGTTAGCAAAGCTCAAAGTTGAAAGCAACCAAAAATTTCTGGCTCCCTAGAAACATTTTGATACTGTAGTAGCTGCCAAAAGCAACATTTTAAAAAATGATCAAGACACAGAAGACAGTACACTGAAAATTGATGTATTTTTGACATCATGTATGTCGATTTCTGGTCTTGCCAGTAGAGAAACAGGATGCTGTTACCAGCAAAAGAAACACGCAAAATTTTGAGGTTTATAATAAGACAGTTTGTCATGTCCATTGTGAGAGATGGACGTCTGTGATGGTGCTCCGCTGGCAGCAGCGTTATTTATCTTTTTTTATTATCTCTTGAAGATATCCTGCATTTAGTCAACCCAAGAGGTTTTAATTATTCGGAACCTTAATACATAAAACAATTTTACTTGTCACATTAGGTATAGTAGCTAATCCTAAAGGATGATATGTCATGGTGATGGGTAATTTATTTAAATCTAAAGTGATTTTGATAAAAGTTTATGGACTTAAAGTGGATGATAAAAATTTAATTCTAAATGCATTTGCATCTATTCCCAATATAAAAACTCATAAAATTATTATGGATGAAGATTTTAATTGTGTTTTAAATACAGACATGGATAGGTCTTCAGCTAGTGGCAATAACATCTAATACTGCAAAAACAATCACACAGTTTGTAATGGATCATAAGTTATCAGACCCATGGAGATACTTAAGTTCAAACTCATTCCTTCTCACCAATACATCATAGTTACTTAAAAATGTATTATTTTTAATTGATAATAATTTATTACCCACCATCAAATCTTGTAAGTGCGACGCTATTGTTATCTCCGATCACATCCCTCTGATCTTGGAGCTTAAATCACTATGCTGTACACACCCATTTCGTAGGTGGTGTCTTACCCTCCTGTCATTAGCAAATGAGAACTTTACAGTAATTCACCTCAAAAAAAATTATTTTTTAGAGACAAATGCATCTTCAGAGGTCTCTGCAGGAATACTTTGGGAAACTCTGAAGGTTTTTTAAGAGATAAGAAATGATTGCATCTAAATGATCTTACCCATTAAAATAAATGAGATCAAGAAGGCAGAGTTAATCAGTAAAATTACCAGAACAGATCAAGAATACTCCATTCTCCAAATGAGTCACTTTATACGCAAAGACAGGTTCTGCAATCAGAATTTAACTTCTTTACAACAAAAGAAAAACTCCAAAGTGGGAAAGCAGCAGGGCCTGATGTTTACCCAGTGGATTTTTATAAAAACAATTTCAAATAAGTTAGCTCTACTATTATTAGCAATGTTTATAGAGGCTACAGTCAATAAAATTCTACCTCAAACTTTTCGCCCAGTGTTAATTACCATCTTTCTTAAGAAAAATAAGGACTTATTACACCTTGAATTAAAACAGACCAATTTCTCTTATGAATAATGATGTTAAGATACTCTCCAACATTCTAGTGAGAAGTGCTTCCTTCTGTAATATCACAAAACCAGATTTATTAACTGCAGAGTCTTAGCTTCTCATCGTCAGCCTTTGTTTAATGTAATATATTCACCGATAAAAATGAACACACCAGAGATATTAATATCTTTGGATGCAGAAAAATGATCTGACATGGTTCAATGGGAATACCTATTCACCACATTGCACAAATTTGGGTTTTGCCCAAATATACGGTATGTTCATCGAAAAAATATCGCAAACTACTTCAAATTAGAATGTGGTACTCAACAAGGATGCCCCCTATCACCATTGCTTTTTTCAACTGCCATTAAACCATTGGCCATTCACTTTCAAAACACATCAGAGATAAAGAGGATTATCATAGAAGGATTTGAACAGAAAATATCACTGTATGCAGATGACAAGGTACTGTATATGTCAAACCCACACTATGTCCTTACCAGTTGTCCTTAATGCACTAGCACAATTTCACAAGATATCTGGACTCAAAATCAATTTGAATAAAAGTGTGCTTGTTCCAGTGAAATCTTTAGCACACGATACTAGACTGAATATCTATCCATTTATTTTATCATATCAGTTTAAATATCTAGGGGTAAAAATCACAAGTAAATATAAAAAACTTTTTCAACAAAATATTGCTATCTGCCTGGAAAAAAATCAAACAAGATGTGAACATATTAGCAGGGAGAATCAATACTGTCAAATCCCAAGATTCCCAAGGTTCTTTTTCTATTCAAAACATCCCCATATACATTAACAAATTGTTCTTTAAAAAATTATTTGGAATCTGAGACATCCATGCATTCAAAGGAAAACTCTACAAAGACCCAAAACAGAAGGTGGAATGGCACTACCTAACTTTGAATTTTATTACTTGGAAGCAAATATGCAAGCCATGAAGACCTGGAAATTGAAACAAATTGATGAATATACACAATCCTGAACTGCAATAGAAATAAAATCCTGTTGTACTTCTTTATATGCCCTGCTTTGTGCCCCAGTAAATATAAATTATCATCAATATACCAACAATCCAATTGTCCATCAATCACACAGAGTATGAAAGCAATGCTGGAAGCACTTCAAGGAAGAGATGCTGTTATTTGTTACACCTCTACATGATAATCACCTTTTTCTAACCTCTCAAACCTACTCAGTATTTAATATTTGGAAAATGTCCAGGATTAAAACACTTACCAAGAATAGTATGTAGATAATGTCTTTGCATCTTATGACCAATTGTGCTTCAAATTTGACTTCCCATCAACACAATTTTTCCGCTAGTTTCAAATCAGAAACTTTGCTAAATGGAGCCTGCCCAGTTTTCCATACCTCCCACCCATTTCTATTTCAGAAGAAATACTGGAAGAATTTCTTGAAGAATCAGACAGCATCTCAATAATATATAAAAACATATTAAAGACTTTTCCTTTTAATGATCCTAGGGTACAGTGGGGAAAGGATCTTTAACATATTTCAGAAAAGGAGTAGAAGGTAGCCATGCATAGAATACACTCTAGCTCCATATATGCAAAGTATTCAACTTTAAATTTTTTTCTTATCTCATTTAAAATTGTCCGAAATGTATCCAGGGCAAAATCAAACCTGCGAACATTGCAATCTACCTCCAGCATCACTGGACCATATGTTTTGGAAGTGCACCAAATTAACATAATTTTGGACAAATATCTTTGAATTCTTATCAGACAAGCTTGGTTTCACAATCGCTCCTAACCCATTAAGAGCTGTGTTTGGTGTACTCCTGGAAGAGCTTAAAGTGGAGAAGGACAAAATGATTGCAGTTGCTTATACAGGTGCAGCTAAATAAATTAGAATATCATCGAAAAGTTAATTTATTTCAGTAATTCAATTCCAAAAGTGAAACTCATATATAGATTCATTACACACAGAATGATATATTTCAAGGGTTTATTTCTTTTTATTTTGCTGATTGTGGTTTACAGGTAATGAAAACTCAAAATGCAGTATCTCAGAAAATTAGAATATTACATAAGACCAATAAACAATTATGTTTAATACAGAAGTGTTGGCTTACTGAAAAGTATGTTCATGTATGCACTCAATACTTGGTCGGGGCTCCTTTTGCATGAATTACTGCATCATTGCAGCATGGCATGGAGGTGATCGGCCTGTGACACTGCTGAGGTGTTATGGAAGCCCAGGATGCTTTGATAGTAGCCTTCAGCTCATGTGCATTATTGGGTCTGGTGTCACTCATCTTCCTCTTGACAATATCCCATAGATTTTCTATGGGGTATGGGTCAGGCGAGTTTGCTGGCCAATCAAGCACAGTGATACCATGGTCATTTAACCAGTGTATTTGTACTTTTAGCAATGTGGGCAGGTGCCAAATCCTGCTGGAAAACTGAAATCGGCATCTCCATAAAGAGTGTCAGCAGAGGGAAGCATGAAGTGCTCTAAAATTTCCTGGGAGACAGCTGCATTGACCTTGGACTTGATAAAACACAGTGGACCAACACCAGCAGATGACATGGCTCCCCAAATCATCACTGACTGTGGAAACTTCACACTGGACTTCAAGCAACTTGTATTCTGTGCCGGTCCATTCTTCCTCCAGACTCTGGGACTTTGATTTCCAAATGAAATGCAAAGTTTGCTTTAATCTGAAAAGAGGACTTTGGACCACTGAGCAACAGTCCAGTCCGTTTTCTCCTTATCCCAGGTAAGACACTTCTGATGTTGTCTCTGGTTCAGGAGTGGCTTGATACAAGAAATGTAGCTCATGTGTGTGTGGTGGCTCTTGAAGCACTGACTCTAGCCGCAGTCCACTCCTCGTGAATCTCCCCCAAATTCTTGAATGGCCTGTGCTTCACAATCCTTTCAAGGCTGTGGTTATCCCTGTTGCTTGTGTACTTTTTTATGCCACATTTTCTCCTTTCACTAAACTTTCCATTAATATGCTTGGATACAGCACTCTGTGAACAGCCAGCTTCTTTATCAATGACCTTTTGTGGCTTACCCTCCGTGGCCTAATGAACCAGACTGAGAGACCATTTAAAGGCTCAGGACACCTTTGCAGGTGTTTTGGGTTAATTAGCTGAGTGGAGTGTGACACCATGAGTCTACAATATTGAACTTTTTCACAATATTTCAATTTTATGAGCTACTGAATTTTGGGTTTTCATTAGCTATAAGCTATAATCAGAAAAATGAAAAGTAATAAACGCTTGAAATATATCACTCTGTGTGTAATGAATCTATATAATATATGAATTTCACTTATTGAATTAAATTACTAAAATAAATTAACTTTTAGATAATATTCTATTTTATTGAGATACACATTTATATACTACACTACTAGGATGTACTACTAGCCCACCTGTTATAAGTCAATGGATAACTGATGTTCATTACTGTATGAAATTGGAAAAAATCAAATTCTCTCTTAGAGGATCAGTTCAATGGTTTTTTAAAATATGGCAAGATCTAACTGATAACATTTTAGAATAAGTATTTATATCAAGGAAAAGGACTTTCTCCTTTCTTTGTTGTTTTTAAAGATTTGCTCTTGCTGTTGGCTGTCCTCTCTTTCTCTCGGGTGGGGGCTGAATTCTGATATGTTGTTTGACTTGGTTGTATGTAATGTTATCTTGTTCGTTGTATAAGTTAGACTTGATCGTATGGAATTGTATTTTCTTCAAATAAAATAAAAATATATATATATATATATATATATATATATATATATATATATATGAAATTGTTAAAAATGGTGATACAAAAACATATTTAACGTAATGATATAAATTAGTCGAGAGTCCTAAATTAAAACAACAGTAAAAATCAAGTGTACAAAATTAAAGTAGCATGAATCAAAACCTTGGAATCATAACAGGTGACTTATCCATCTGGTGCCATTGCTTCTCACTGTTTCTCCAACTCCAACTAAGCCATGCTGCTTAAACAGGTTGAGAAAATGAATGACTGGATAAATTAAAGTCTCATGCGCTTTTGATTGCAATCTGTGCCAAATAAAATGCCGAACTAAACTAAACCAGGACTGTGATTACATGCAAACATTCATTACTTTATATTATAACAAGCAGTCTAGGAATGAGCATGTTTCCAGTAAAACACTTGATTAACTGTAGAAGGCAGATTAATAAAATATTTTTGTATTAATTTTTATGCAACAACCTGCTGTGCATCTGGAACAGGTAATAAAATGCATTTCATTGAATTAAAACATTACAGGAGACATTTACAGAACTTGTAGAATGATGATGTTAGAAAGAAAAGAGAATTTCAAAAATAAGCAGGGAAGCAAACCACACAAAAATATTTTTTTAGATATAACAGTAATATCTTGTTATAACAGAATCAAATTTTGCATGAGAGAAAATTACTTATTTATACTTCTTTCTATTTACCTTAGTTCTCATAGTTCTCCACCATTTTTTTATGATAATCTGGTCCCATGTATAATTTTTTTACTAATTTACAGTCTAATCTAATCTTCCTCAAAAGCTTACATGTTTATCATATGCTTTGTAATCTTTTTTCTCTTTAATAATGGGAAAGTAATTGTGTCTCTGATCATTTTTAAACCAAAGTGTTTATTCCCAATTACCTTTACATCTATGTTTGCATATTCTGTCACAATTACAGTATGTTGGAAGTGCATATCTGAAACTTTATATTACTGTAATTTCCACCAGAATTGAATTTAGAAATGGTGGGACACTAAGCTATTGGTGGCTGCAATGGACATGTTTGGCAAGAGTGCCACAAAAATGGGGGTTGGGTAAAGGCAAACTTTTTAGTTCTGTTATGGCTTTTAACATTAACACTACTTCTCCTTTTCAATGGCCTGCGTGTTCAATTTTTACATACCTACAATTTTTCAGATTCTTAGATCGTTTTTGTATTCCTTAATATGTTTTTACATATTCTACCAACACATTTTACTATTTACAGTCGAGGTAAATCATGCCCACAAGTTTAACACTCTCTCCATGTTATCCTGCTATTCATAACTGTTTCACTTCATTTGATAGTAAGTTTTTGTTGCTTCTTTATCTTTTGTTCTTTATTCTTTATTTCGCCTTATACAATTTCTTGTATTAGGAATTTGGTAGTTTTCGCATACCCCTTGGGGTCAGAGCGCAGGGTCAGCCATTGTACAGCGCCCCTGGAGCAATTACAGGTTAAGGGCCTTGCTCAAGGGCCCAGCAGAGTAGGATCTCTTTTGGCAGTGACGGGGATTCGAACCAGCAACCTTCGGGATACCAGCACAGATCCTTAGCCTCAGAGCCACCACTTCGCCCTAAAACTTCTCATCTGGTTCTTCTAGTTTTTCTTATTATTCATGTTTATTCAGTACTTTAGTCTTTCTGTTGATTTGTAAACTTTGTTGTTTTAACCCTTTTTTACTTCTCATCCATGTATTCCAGCATTTCAGCTGTCGTGCATGTCATTTTTGACTATATTTGGGTTTCTAATTACTTAGTAAAGATTGTCTATAATGGTTACTGATTTCATTTTGAGTTTGTCTCTCTCTTTCTCTTACTTAAGTCTCCAATCCAGTTGATTGCTATGGTTTAGGCCAGGTCCTGGCCCAGCTTTATTCTCCCTAATATTTGTTTATTTATTTTTATGTTTTTGTAATGTATTTTAGAAGATATATTAATATAAATGTTTGTTAAAGTACTTCCTGAAATATTAAATTATTTGTATGTGTTTTCTATGTGGTATAGTGGGCCTGTGCCTCTAAAACACCAGCCGTTTCAATAAATAAATAATTAATGCATTTGCGCTAGGGAGTGGGAGCAGATGCGAGCAGTCAGCTGAAGACGCCCCATGGTGTGAGGTGGTCACCCGTTCCTGAGTTTCCTTGCCAGCATGTGTGGGCAGTCTGATTACCTTGTTATAGATAGATAGATAGATAGATAGATAGATAGATAGATAGATAGATAGATAGATAGATAGATAGATAGATAGATCTTTATTGTCATTGTCACTTTTACAAAGGAACAATGAAATTGAAGGTGCAATCGACTCAGTGTGAGGAATAAGAGTTAAAAAGACAAAAAGACAAGAAGAGAGAAAATAATAACAAACCGAATAGTAATAAATATACAAATTGCACTTGTTGACTTAAGGTCTATATTGCACATTGGTAGAATAATGTGGAGCAGTTTTATTCTGAGTTCAGGGCCATGATTGCTTTCGGATAAAAGCTGTTTTTAAGGCGGTTTGTCCTAGTTTTCATAGCTCTGTATCTCTTGCCCGATGGCAAAAGCTGGAAGAGGCAATGACCGGGATGTGATGAATCCTGTGAAATGTCAATTGCTTTTTTGCGGCATCGGGACGTGTAGATTTGTTCCAGAGTGGGGAGGGTACAACGAATTGTTCTCTCCGCTGTCCTGACTACCCTGTGGAGCGCTTTCTTTTCTGAGGAAGTGCAGCTGCCGTACCACACACACAGTCCGTATGTGAGCACATTCTCGATGGAACAGTGATAAAAAGCAAGGAGCAGATTTTTTGGGAGATGGTTCTTTCTGAGAATTCTCAGAAAATACAGTCTCTGCTGTGCCTTCTTTAGCAGCTCCTTGGTGTTGGCGCTCCAGGTCAGGTCATCCTCCAGCTCCATACCCAGAAACCTGAACACCGGGACCCTCTCCACATAGGCCCCGCCAATGATGAGTGGCTGGATGTCAGTTTTGTTTTTCCTAAAGTCAATAACAAGCTCCTTTGTTTTTTTGGTGTTGAGGACAGGTTATTGACTGTGCACCACTCTGACAGTCGCTCCACCTCGTCCCTGTATGCCAGCTCACCCTCCTTGTCTGAGATGAGTCCGACCACCGTCGTGTCATCCGCAAACTTTATAATCTTGTTGCTATGGTGAGTGGGGACACAGTCATATGTGTAGAGGGTGTAGAGGAGCGGGCTGAGCACACAACCCTGCGGCGTCCCGGTGTTGAGGCTGAGAGCAGTGGATGTGTGAAGACCCAGCCTGACCCTCTGGGAGCGACCAGACAGGAAGTCCAGTATCCAACTGCAGGTGAGTGCTGGAAGTCCCAGATCTGCCAGTTTGGACACCAGTTGTTGTGGGAGAATGGTGTTAAACGCCGAGCTGAAGTCTACAAAGAGCAGTCTGGCGTAACTCCCCTGCTGCTCTAAGTGGGTCAGGGCAGCATGAAGGGCTGTGGCCACAGCATCCTCCGTGGATCTCTTTGCTTTGTAAGCAAATTGAAATGGGTCCAGGTCTGCTGGCAGGCAGGCAGGCGATGATATGACTCCGCACCAGTTTCTCAAAGCACTTCATGATGACAGATGTGAGTGCCACTGGGTGGAAATCATTCAGACTGTTCGTGTTGGATTTTTTCGGCAGCGGAACAATGATTGAGGACTTGAGGCAGGATGGGACAGTGGCCTGGGACAGGGACTGGTTGAAAATCCTGGTGAAGATTCCAGCCAGTTGATCTGCACAGTCTTTCAGCACCCGTCCAACCACACCGTCGGGTCCTGCAGCCTTCCTCGGGTTCACCTTCCTCATCACCCGGCTCACCTCACACTCTTCCACTGTGAGTATATTGCTGTTGTGAACTTGCTGTTGTGATGGAGCTGCTGTTGGTGTCACCTCAAAGCGGGCAAAGAAGATGTTCAGCTCCTCTGCCAGAGAAGCGTCTCCCTCAGCGGCCAAGGAGTTGCTGGATTTGTAGCCGGTGATGTGCTGGACACCCTGCCACACCTGCCTGGTGTTGTTACTCCTCAGATAGTCTTCTATCCTCCTTCTGTATGCTGCCTTGGCCTCTCGGATGCCTCTCTTCAGGTTCGCTCTGGCTACACTGTAAAGAGCCCCATCCCCAGACCTGAAAGCAGTATTTCTAGCTTTCAGCAGACTCTGGACATCCCTCGTCATCCAGGGCTTCCTGTTAGGATAAATCCTTATGCGTCTGTCCCTAGTGATGTTGTCCGTGCAGAACCTGATGTAATCCAGGACTGCCGTAGTGTGGTACTCCAAGTCTTGGTGATAGAAAACCTCCCAATCGGTTCTCTGGAAGCAGTCCTGCAACTGTTGGGAGGCCTCCTCGGGCCATATGGTAACAGTCCTGGTCATAGTGGGAGCTTGTTTCCTGAGGGGAGTATATGCAGGGATTAGAAGCAGGGACGTATGATCAGACTGGCCAAGGTGTGCTAGGGGTTTAGCCCTATAGGCCTGTCTGATGTTTGTGTACAACTTGCCCAGTGTTTTTACTCCCCTGGTTGCACACTTTATGTGTTGATGGAATTGGGGGAGAACTGCTTTCAGATCTGTATGATTAAAGTCCCCAGAAATGATGTGAACAGCCTCAGGAAACTTGCTCTGTTTACTGCTGATGGTGTCATGCAAAAGCCCCAGAGCCGAGTTAGCATTAGCATCTGGTGCTATGTACACAGCAGTTAGCAGTATAGCATTGAATTCACGGGGGAGGTATATGGGTCTGCATTTAATTGTCATAAACTCCACGTCTGGAGAGCAGTGTCTGGTGACTATGGTGGAATTTGTGCACCAGCTATTGTTCACTTAAATGCATAGCCCCCCTCCTCTCTTCTTACCGGAGTGCTCTGTCCTGTCTTGCCGGTGTGCTGTGTGGCCTGCTATCTCGATCACCATGTCCAGTATGAGTGGATTAAGCCACGTCTCCGTGATCAGCAGGATGCAGCAGCATCCGGGGTTATCAGCCCGGGGTGGTAATTAGGTGATCGCACTTGCAACCTCTCCCCGATCCTATAATGAGGAGCGTAAAAAAAAGAGGAAAATTAGACAAAAAAGAACGAAGGTTAAAGGACAGAGAAAGGCAGGAGCAGTGGTAAGCCAGAGCCAGAGAGAAGAAGCAGACAGACGGGAATGGTGCCTCCGGAGTAGTGCACTGCGAATGCTCAAGGGGGACACAAGGATCCCTGTTGCTGAGCAGCCAGGAGCAGGGGCCTCATGCATAACGTCATGCATAGAATTCACACTAAAACTTGGCGTACGGACAAAAGCAGAAATGTTCGTATGCACAAAAAATCCAGATGCATAAATCTGCGTTTGCCAACTTCCACGTGCTTCCGCTATATAAATCCTGGTCAGCATGAAAAGTAATGCACGTGCACATGCCTGCTGCCACTCCCCAAACTCCTCCCAGAATTATGCCTCTTTAAATACGCAAATCAATATAAATAGCCCTTAAGCTCAGCCTTCTGTGAAAAGGCAATGACAAAAGCAAGAGGGAAAATGGAAAAATTTCAGCGAATACCAAGTGGAGGCAAGGAAAAATGTACTATTTGTTGGTTTAAACAGTGGCATAAACAACAAAAGGAGGTTGATCGAGTGACACAGAGTGTCAGAGAAACTCGAAAGCTCAAGTTCACAAAGTCACACAGTGCCCAAAATAAAAAAGAAGCTGTCAGATATCAAAGTCGCCGTGAAAAGGCGAGTCGTAGCCAACCATCTAAGTGACTTATGAAAGTTTATTAGGGTACAGAGAAAAGAAAAAAAAATTGGGACACATTGGGAAAAAAGCTCGAAATATCAACTTTAATCTCAAAATTCCCTCTTTAATCATGTAGTTTATTTTGTCATTAAAGTAGAACACCATAAAATTCATCTTAAAAATCATTTAATTTACTAGTTTCTCAATTCCCTTCATAACTAAATTAGCATGTTAAATACTTTGTTTTGTATGTGCTCTTCTATGTGCTCTATGTGTGAATCATTTCTTCTTCTTTCGGCTGCTCCCATTTGGGGTCGCCCCTGCGGATCATCCTCTCCCATAGCTTTCTGTCCTCTGTATCGGGCTTTCTCTTCCTCTGACAGGACACAGAATCCATTACATTCATGATATTACAGCTCTCTGAATAATTTATATACTGAGATGTATACTTCATATCATTTTCATGATGATAGGAATTAAAGCATGTATTAAACATGGGAACACGGTGGCACAGTGATTGTTCATGCCTCATGCAAGATGCTTACTGCGCCGTGCACGACCTTTGATGAAATAATTTATTGCAGCAGTACTGTCTCTTTCAAATGTACTAACCTCCAATTCCTGTCCTTCCTTTTCTTTCTCCAAATACCCAATCGCCACAAAATCAACTCTGTAATAGACGTTAAGCCATCTGTAAGCTGAGAACGCCAAATCAAAACTTTTAAGGAACATTGAAATATCTTCGTACTATATGTTTAATTATTCTATCCATCTATCCTTTCAGTGTCTCGCCAGCCCCAGCAAAAATACAGTGCGAGGCAGGAACAATATGTGAACAGAGTGCCAGCTCTTTGCTACTGCTGTGACACCATGTCCTCACATATTTAATTAATAACAATATAGATTATTTAGATTAAGTTAAAGTTTTTTATTTGTATAATATAATAAACATATTTTGCTGCATTTCATCTTAAAAATTATATCGTTATCTTATGTAAATATGTGCTTTATAAAGTGGCTCAGGTTGTGCAATATTATAATTGTATCGCAAGTTTACAGTGAGGTAATTGAACTTATAAGTACAAACAGTTTTACAAGGAGCACTTGATGGACTGATTGATTGCGTTTATAGTTCTAGGGATGAAACTGTTTCTGAACCGCGAGGTCAGTATAAGGAAGGGTCTGAAGTGTTTGTTGCATGAGAACAGTTCAATTAGGCAGGATGGCTGAGGCAGTGTTTGCTAGATGCTGTATAGCAATAATTCTCTTTCTGATCAGCTGCTGTAGATCTGTGATTTCCCACTTAGATACAGTGATATAAATACTCCAAGTGGTACAGTGAGAGTAATATGGAAAAAGATGATCCGCTGTGGCAACCCCTAATGGGAGCAACTGAAAGAAGAAGAAGAAGGTGCAGTGAGGGTAACAACGTTAAAGCAGCTATGGTATTTGGAATAGTTTGGCTATTCCGTAGACTATTATATTGTTACAGGTTAATTTCAATCAGATGCCTTAAACTAATAAACAATATGCAGTTAATTTCAGTGTATATGATAAAGCCGTGTCAGGGATGTGGATCTAAAAAAGAAAGGGAAACCACACTGGAACAATAGCACTGCTTTGAAGCTGGGTGCTGCCATTTTGAAAAACCGAGTGGAGAATTTGCGTACGCCAGGGTTTGAGCTACCGTGAAAATGTGCGTGGCTTTATGCCAAGTTTAGGTTTTATACATCACGATTTGAGTTTGGAAAACAGGAGTACACAACATTTTTATGCATACGCACCGTTTATACATGAGGTCCCAGGTGTGATCGCTGCGCTCAGGAGGATACTTTCGCTGGGTGGAGCCTGTGACTGGCAGCTGTGGGAGGACGGCGCGCTTTCACCAGGTGGAGCCTGGATTGGCTGCAGTGGGCACAGGAGCAGGGCCTGGTTGGCTCCCCATGGAATGCCATGCATCAGGCAGCAGGGACATGGACCAAGATTGATGGGTGTCTGACCCAGTTGGTGGACGTCTCTCTGTGCTGCAAGGTCCGAGTGCTGAAGAGATGTCGGTTTTAAAAAGGGAAGCACCGGTGATGAGAATTTTAAAGAAGACTTCTGCATTGTTTTAACCTTGGTTTTATTAGATTATTGATTTTAACTTCCACCACCACTTTGATTTTATGGATTTTTTATTAACTATTTTTTGAGCACTGTACTTTGGACAGTATTTGGATTTGTGCTGTTTTTTTTTTAATAAAAGCACTGAGCACTTTTCACCTTCCCCTTGCTTCATGTGTTTTGTCCCCATTGGCCATGCTCATCTCAGCTACGGTACTGACGGTGTCCGGTTCAAGAAGCTCCTATTACTGAAGAGGGAGCAAGGAGCCGACCCACACCATCACATTCTGCTTTTAAATTATTTTGTAGTTCTGTTTGGGTCTTTTATTAATATAATTGTTCTTTGTAATTTTCTGTGCCTATTGTATATTGAACCTAAGGAGGCAAGGCCCCTGAGCCTACAACTGTTGAACAATACTCAGTCCTACAGTATATAAGGCCTGCGTTGTGTCAATACATTTGCCAAGACATTAGTTTCTAAACTATTTATGTTTAGCTGCCATCTTTGGATTCTCCTTATTTCCTAGTCTTTTATAAATTCTTTTTTTTATTCTTTGAATAATGGAATGTTTTCTCTTTGAGGAAAAAATAGGTATCTGGGTTACAATGTGCCATGTACATTTTTCCTTCAGAATGCTAGAGGTCAGACAATCCATTAAATTCCAGATGAGTGTCTGACTCTTAAAACAGAGATGGAGATAGGACCTATATGTTCTATAAGGAGCTCTAAATTGGAGTAGTTTTACTCTAAATAAGGTCACTCCAAAGCAAGATGAAAATCCTTTCAAATTTGAGGGGGATAGAATAAGACAAAGAGTTTAGTTTTATATGACAGACTGAGAAAGCACCTTGGTGTTTTGTTGGGAGGTTTTAAAAAACATCCCAACCAGATGACATAACTTAAAAGCTTTTTCATGGAGACCTAGGTCATGTGTTTATAGGTTCTGTGTAGAACATTCATTTTCTGTATTTGCACTTTTTAAATCACCCTTGTGATTTTTTTCCCTGTACATTTACTTTAACAACCATTGTTCTCTTTGCATGAACTCAGTTTTATACATTTATGTAAATATTTTTTACATCTTTCATAGGAAGTCAGAAGTTTTGCTGTAAGGTAGTTATTTCAGGTAAAGAAGGCAGAAGTTTTTACGTACGTCAGTTATACTCTCTAAACATAGCACCAGAAAGTGGCACATGTAAATAAGAATTTCATGTAGTCTGAAGTATTAAAATATTTCAGCAATTTTAAGGAGAACACCCTTTTTAGCCCAGCAAGCTTGCCTATCCTATTCAACTAATTTTTCCAAAATAACATCCAAGTCTAAATTTGAAGGTCCCTAAATTCCTGCTCTCTACCACACTACTGTTTGTGTGGGGACACATCAGAATGAAGCTCTCCTGTTTATACTTTTTATACTAAGCAAAATAAAAATAGCATGGTTTTAGTGTTTTTCCCTTTTATCATAATCATTAATTTTTAAACTGAGAATTTTTATGTATTTGAATTGATGCTATACTGTAAAACAGGGTAGGCAGTGTTGGTCCTGGAGGGCCGCGGTGGCTGCAGGTTTTCATCCCAATCCAATTGCTTCATTAGAAAACAATCCTTGCAACTTGCTTATTTTATTTTATGGCTTGTTAGTCTGCAATATAATGTTCTTATATCGTAGACTTTTTTCCTATCCAAGTAAATCATCCAAATGCCTAAAATGAATCATTATCAATCTGTCATATTTTCTCTTGTTTTATTAAACCAGATACGGCATGATAAATCCACACAGATGTAAATGAAAACACTTAGAAGGAGAACTGCTGGCCCCTTTGTCATTTGCATCTTATTGCTAATAAGGAGCCATTAAAAACACTGAATGTGGCTGTTTAAGACTGAAATAAGCAATTAATGGGGGAACCTTAACAAGTGAGACCACTAAAATGAAGCACAAAAATGTCACTTGAGCAATAAGTGCTTCTTTAGCAATAATTGACTTCTCATTAAGAAAGTGGTTGGAACAAAAACCTGCAGCTGCTATAGTTCACCAGGACCAAAGATGCCTACTCCTGCTGTAAAAGATTCACACAAATTAAATTACAGGTGGAAGGCACATAATTTATGATTTGTTTCCAAAAACATGGTAAATCACATCAATAGTTTTAAATGATATCTTTTTCATAAGTACAACATTGTGCAGAGTAAATATATAATTTAAATAAATACTTGCTTCTTGTATTATTTATGTTGAAAAAAAACATAGATAGATAGATAGATAGATACTTTATTAATCCCAAGGGGAAATTCACAAAAGCTATATAGTTTAAAGCAGGGGTGTCGTACTCTGGGCCGAAGTGGCTGCAGGTTTTCAATCTAACCCTTATCCTAATCGGTGACAATTTTCACTGCTAATTAACTCATTTGCCCTTTGTTTTAATAGCCCTGTTTTTAAGGATTCAGTGTTCTGAATTGATTAATTTCTTCATTAAATGACAGCCAAACAGAAATGAGATGTGAAACGAGCCAACAGATGACCAGCTAAATTGGGTCTTCAAACGCCAACCAATTTCACTCCAACCAGTTTCTTAATGAGAAGCTGATTCTTGCTGTTAAACTCTTTCTTTAATTCCATGGCTTGTTGCTGCTCTCATTCTGCCACAGCAGACATTTCCAAAATTGTTGATATTCTGTTTTTTCTAAGAACACCATCAAAATGTTTTGGTGATCTGAGAGAACAGCCTTACTGAGACCTTCACTTTTCTTTATTTTCAGATATTGTGGATAGCTGGTCGTGTGGGCAGCTCGTTTTGTCTCATTATTGTTTTGCTGCTAATTAAGGAAAAAGAAACAACAAAGGGGCCTGAGTCAAGTTAATTAAAATTAAGGCAAAAGAAGTTAATTAGCAGCAAAAAACTGGTCACTAATGAAGAAGATGGTTAGAATGAAAACCTGCAGCCACTGCTGCCCTCCAGGACTGGAATTTGACACCTGTGGTTTAAAGCAATACGTTTATATCCACATAATGCTGAGGAAGAAATCTTAAATACTTCAATGACTTTTACAGAATTGGAACTATTTTACTCCTAAATGATATCAGCCTTTGTTTCTTTAAATCAATGAGCATACATTAACTACACATATGTGATGGAATGGAGAAAAACCAGACCACTCAGCACTGAAGAGCACAGCTGCCTTTAGGAGCTGTGTGAATAGCCAACTAATCTTTTGTTTACTGGTCCTATAGATTCAATGTATTTGCATCCAAGTAAAGGCCCATAGGGAATATATAAGTTAGTTAGCATAAGTGCACTACATTATGGTATACTTGGTATCTTCAGAAAAGCTTTGATATGTAGATTTCATTTTAACTGAGCATTTGTGGAAGCAATTTAAAATAAGATGCAAAGTCATCCTAAGAGCTGCAAGATGAAATGTCATCTTGCATTAATTTGCTGCTCTCTATTATAACTCAAAGGTCACTTTTACTCTTTAAGCATTTGGCTTAGTATCGAAACTGATAGTAAAGGACTCTTGGAAATTTAGAAGCTTAAGAGTTAAATTAACAAAGTCCTGTCTACATAGACTGCCAAAAGTCATTCAGTAATTTTACAAGAAAATCTTCTTGCCATCTTGGCTGTATGACTAAAAAACTATTAAGCTTAAGTCTGTGTTCATGTCCATCATTTAAATCAGGCATTCTTCCAGCTAGAGACATACACTTCACTTGTTCTTCTCTCCAGATACCATTTTGCGATACTGATTCAGCCTACATACAGTATATACCAACTTGGCCACTTTGCTGAAATAAGAAATTGAAACTTATTTAACAGACTTTTTTGTTTAAATCACCAGGGGAGATCTTAAGAATTGATAATGCAATTTTTAACCCTCTTCAGTATAAATATTTTCCAACGTTAAGTCTAACATAGTACCTCTTTATTATGTATCATTTAAGAAAGAACTGATTATTTTTTTATGTTTGCAGGCTTGATTTGACATACAGTTAATTTTATCACCATGATTATACATATATATTATATAAACTGGAAAAATGAGTGAGATTTCTTAATGTGCCTTTATATATTCCCAGAGTTCCAAAAATAGCTGGAGTGCCAACTGGGCCACCTCATTTAATATTCCTTTCAAAAACAAAATCTGTAGTGAAATAAACAGGGACACAGGGGCACTAGAATACAAAGTACTCATGTGGTTCATCCAACTAGGAGTTCCAACCTGTTGCGATTTCAGGTCGAATTGAGATTACACCTTCTGATGATGGGATCTTTGTACTATGTATGTTTCAGACCAGAATGGGTGGAAGGGCATGATAAATAGGCTTCCTGGGTCACCTTCTCTCATGACAGTTAGCGACAGTGCCCCCTCTTGCCCTGTGGTGGAACCATATACCAGATGAGATTTGCTAGCACTAACCTTATCCTCTTTTGTTCATTCCACAGTGCCAAGAAGATGCCCAGTTAGGGCAGTAGACTCCATCCCTTCTGGTCCCAATGCTACATATACTGCAGTTCATGATAAGAGGTTTCACTTGTTGATCAGAGGATGAACCGCAGGACAGAGCTCCTTCCCACCAGGACTTTGAGAGGCTTTATCTATCATGACTCAGGAGTCCCAAAAGCACTTTCACTGATTGCTCACTGGGGGGAACACTGTCAAAGATCTTTTTAAAAAAAAATTATATTAACAAAAGGCTGTGCAAGGTTCAAAATTCCAGAAAATAAGGACAATAACAAAGGCACAGATAGTCACGAGAATCTCTCCACTCCCTAACACGTTTGTAATGATCCGCCAGGAACTATGGATGACTCTCCCATAAATGTGGAGGGCCATTCCTGGCAGAGATTGGCAGGTGGCCCCATCCCTTGGGGAACCGTCTACAAAACACAATGGACATAACCTGGGTCATTACTATATATTGTAGAATTGAACAGAAACAGAAATGTACATAATAAATAAACGAAACATAAATACAAATAAATGGTATATTTGTAAGTGCAAAATCAAATTGAATTGAATTAAGTAGAGACCAGAAATAATGTCACTTAATGGAATAATACTTAAATTTTGAATTTTTGATCTCAGTTCTATAAGTAATAGTTAGATCTAATGTGTAGTTATGACAGTTCTGAAGATGACATAAAAGCAAAATGGAGAATGTGCTGATGTTGAAACCGGAATTGACAAACCAATCTTTCCCCTAGCCAGAATCTTGATACAAGAATCAAAACTGTAAGACAGAGTCAGAAAAGCAACAAAGAAAATATCAAGATGTACAAAAGATCACAAAACAGTGTTTAAAATGACCTTTTATAGTGTTGCACTGATGACATCATGCAAGCACGTTCTTGGGACCTCTGGAAGATTGTCTCAGCAACAGCTGATATAAAAGATACAAAATGATACCACCCATCAGTATTCAATATTCAAAATGGTGCTATGACATCACGCAAAAAAAATTACAGCTTTGTAATGAATCAAGACAGAATTAAATAAATGCTAGAATTACAGTACTCTACGACAAAAACTAAAGAAAAGGCTCAACAAATTCCCAGAAAAAATTAAGGACACCAATCAGAAAAATGAATGCCTGGGAAAATCCTACTGAGATTAACAAATGAGTTAAGCATTTGCTAAAAATGTCAGTTTCCATATCAATGTGTATACTAAAATCCCTCATCAACACTACACAATCATAATTGATAGTTAAATCAGATAAAAGGCTGCTAATTTTCATCATAAACAATGGATATGACCCTGGTGGTTTGTAGACTAGTACAACAATTGTTCTGGAGTCTGTTTTAATATCTAATACGAGTATCACAAAGGATGAAAATTTGCCAAAATATGTTGAAACAGTTTGCAGTTCATCACACAAAATTAGGCCACCTCCTCAACAAGTATGTCTTGATTTATGAAGAAATATATAACCATTTGGTCCTGTCTCGGCTAAGGGAATAGTGTCAAATATACCAAACCAGGTTTAAGTAAGAAGACAGAAATTAGATTTTGTACATATAAAATATCTTTTACCAAAGCAGCATTATTACAAAAAAAACCCCAAATATTTAGTAAGTGGAGATTTAAACTGGAAAGATGTTTTTTTTTTAATGGGTGTTATACTTTTAATTTGAATTAAGTAACTAATACCTCTAGTCGAGGATTTGATTTTACTTCTGGTGTAATTGTGCTCTTTGTCAAGTGATATAGATTTTGCTTCAAGATTACATTTTTAAGAGGTCCCAAAACAGGGATTCTGGGTAGCAGCTACAGAAAAGTAATAGGTTGGATAAACAACAGCTTTTGATTTAAGATGACAAGGCTGCAGACTGGATGGTGCACTGAGCAGTCAGCCATGCAGTTTTGCTGACATGTTTTGGAATAAAAAAAAAAAGACCGCCTCCAGTTAGGATGAAGACTGTCTCTGTTGAAAAATCCAAGCCTTTCTCAAAAATAATTCCAAATGTTCACTAATGCTATGCTTTTATTTACATACCAGAAGTCTTGCTAAGATTCCATACTAAAATTTTGCTTATACCAAAAGGCAAAAACGCTGCATGTACAACAAAAAAATGGAATTGTGAAACTATATGTACACCATATGTCAAGTTTCTTTATAAATCTCAGATCAACTTAAATCTATGCTTCTATGCATGTGCTTTTAGCCGCACCCCATCATCTCCCACCAGTAAACATGTGTGGCTTAAAAAATTGGCTTTTTTGAATATTCATCATTTAAGCACCATGTAAATTTAGCAGTGTTCCTGAATGACATTTTTACTACAAGGCACAGGAGAACAAACAAAAAAAAAAACTAAACTTCAATGAATGTAAACATGAGTTATTACTGACTGCAGCAGAGAACTGCAAAAAGTTTTCTTTTGGCTGGTGTTTCTGTGGGAGTAGCAAATAAAATAAAAAAACAAGAGTGGGAGCAGCTGAATGGAGAGAGCAATAGCAATGTGTCATCATGCAGATAACTGCCAATACAGTCCTCTTTATGTTGTGTATGTGCAGAACTACATGATATTAAAAACATTTTTATTGAATTTGAAAAAAAGTAAAATAATTTTTCTAAGTAAATGTAAATGTTGTACTACATACAATTCACTTTACAGTGACAAACAACATCCAAATATCTTTGAATTGCCATTATATTGATGTACTGAGGGACAGGGTCTGGGACATCCTTGCACTCCTCTTGGCTTATTTCGGGTGGCAGAGGCAGTCAGTGATTGTGCACTATGTTGTGGGACAAAAGCCATCTCTGTGTGGTAAAACAGCAGTGTACAGCCCAAGTCCAAACACTGACATCTACTTTTTAATGAAGTGATGGTCCATTATATCACGGATCATGTGTGGGTGTGCCTTTCATTGTATCTCCTCTTTAGCACTAGAATCCCTGAAACCAATGAAAATATTTGTAATGCTGGGCCACCTTAATTTTACTGGCATCTCCTCATCACTTGTTAATTGTGCACCGATACTGCTTTTGTTTTGCAAATGTGTCAATCGGCCTCCGAGACAGCTTAATACAAACAAAATTCTCACAGCTGATATCTGTTTATCTGGGAGTGAGTTGTCTGAAATTGTACAGGAATATAATAGATCATTATTTGAAATACATACATTTCATTTGTGCTTCGTGTCTAAAATGATCTGTAGAAATTTATGAAAAATGTTGAGCACATAACTAAAACAGAAAATATTTTCATATGTTATAGCAATAACAACAACATTTTGACGTGAAGTTTATAATGGGTGAAGAATGATGTCCAAATATGTGCATGTATTCAAGAATCAAACTGAAGAAAAAGAAATTGTTCAATTTACATGTTGCTGTCAATCTGTGAAATCCCAAGTATCAATTGATACGAAGTAAAGACATTAGCATACATGTGTGTGTTTGCGTCTTTAACAGTGGAAATGCAACACTTTCACAAATATCTGCTTTGCTAGTGCAGGGGTAAGAACTGCTGCTTTGTAATCCAGGCATTGCTTTTTCGATCCCAAGTCCTTCCTGCTTTGAGTTGTGGGCTGCTATTATTGTTACTATTATATAATAAAAGCATACATTTGATTTGAGTCTCTAACAAAACAAGTGTGCTTTTATTCAATAATACAAACTGAATAAAAACAGGATAAAAATAGCACATAAAAGCATGAATGTGACTGAGAGAATAAAACTGAATAAAAAAAATACTAACTTTTACAATTACTATAACTTAACACAGGCTGTTAAGACTCTAACGTATGTGTGATTTTTCTTTTATTTGGTTTTTGTTCAGGTCTACCCTCTGCTCAGGGACACAGTCACATTCTGGGTCTCTTTATGGCAAGAAGAGAGACCCTGTGCTGTTTGCAGCCCTTTCAGCATGCATGAGACTGGCACCAGTGTTTGTGCCTGGGCGCTCTGGCTGCTCAGCACATATAAGCCTGGTCCCTTTCATAAGCCGGTCCCTTTTATATATACAGTATATGTATATATATATATATATAGTCACACACGTGCGCATGGGAGGCAGCTAAAGGGCTAGAGTAAGGGCAATTCCGAGTCAGACCGGGACGTGGCAGAGTGCACTGACTCATTCTCTCCCTTTCCTGTAGACCATTACAGATCTAGCGTTCACTAGACCCATCCTGATGGGAGCCAGGTCCAAATTCGCAGTAGCAAGGGGAGCGAGCACTAGAGGCTGCAAGCTCTGGAGATTTGCTCCTTGCCAGCACAGTTGAAGTGGGCAGAGGCGCAGGGGTGGAATTGGCTGATCCGAACCAAAAACAGGTACAAGCCAGGAGTCAACAGGGTCCCAGGAGTGCCACGACACAAAAAGGCGAGGAGCCGATCTACGTTGAGCCAGGAAAACTTTGGAAGATCAAGCCAAACAGGTCTATTTCTTTACCAACTGCCTGCCGCGTTTACCTCAGTGTCTGTGATGCTTCCTCCAGCAAGGTGGACCTGGAGCATGGTAGAAGAAAATCGGTATTCCAGATAAGAGTGGGGGTGGAGGAGAATCTCATCCTCCATTGTCGAACTGCAAAAGTTTTACAGCAGACGAATGAAGCTCCAGAAGTGTTTGGCGATTATACGCCAATAGTTAGTTGACATTTTGCATGACACACAACAATAACAACAAAAACATAAGCAAAATAGACAGCGGTAGACGACATGGCACACACAGTGGTACAATCTTTTTTGGCTAGGATTTGTGACTAGGTTTCCAAGAAACAAAATCTTTACTGCAGAACTGGCAGATAGAAACACAAGATCCTATTCAGAAGGGGCTTGTTAACAGTAGAAAAGTACACAGGTTGTAGGTGTCAAATGTGAAGGTCCAGCTCCTGTCTCCAGGTCAAAAAAACACACAGTCCTCCTCATCAAGCAGGTTGAACAGCTCAGAAGCAGCAACTGGAGCAGACGCAGTCTGAGGGAGAGAAGATAGGAGAATGAGCCATTAGGTTGGCCAGCTCAGTCTTTTAAATGTTCAAAAGATTGTGCGAGAAGCATGTTGCACGGTAAGCCTGCAAGGCTTCAGCTGATCCCACAAAGGGGACAAGTAAGAGTGTGTTTGCTTCTCATTGAAATACTGCTTAAAAGGGAGTTCCTGAAGGGCAGTTGTGTTTCTTTGTCATAGGATTACTGTTTAACAGAGAGACAGCTCGCAGTGAAGAGTGTAAGAGCATTCTGCTGGTGGCGCTGTGCAGGAGAAAAATGGACCAGGGGAACTACTGAACTGCACATGAGCAGTAGTCACCACCATTAAGGGCAACTAACCAGCAGTGACAATGGTCACAATATATATATATATTGTCACAAACTCGACACAGAGTCATATAAAGGTTTGGGGCAGCCACCTGTGTAATTGTTTTCCTGGCTGCAAAAGTGAAATGAAATAGTGCACTGATGTGCATACAACCGAGTCCAAGATGGAACTGAGGGAATAGGGAAAAGGTGCAGGCTTTTAAAGGGTCATGTTCTTCAGCCATTGATTCGAGCCCGGACGTGACATCACAGGGGCTGGAGCCGGCAAGGTTTCCTTCCATAGGCTCGGTCCCGGAAGTGACGTCAAGAGAGCCAGGTGGAATCTCCCGTGAATGGTCTACAGGAAAGGGAGAGAAAGAGTCAGTGCACTCTGCCACATCCCGGCATGCCTCGGAACTGCCCTCACTCAAGCCCTTTAGCTGCTTCCCATGCGCACGTGTGTGACAAGGCCCCCCCCCTTAGCCCAGACCCGTTCGGGTCGGGCGACCCTAACCGAAAGGTCGTGAACCCGAGAAAGAGCATCAGCGTTGGCGTGGAGAGCGCCCGACGATGAACGAGCAAAAACTTGTACGGCTGTAGGTCAAGAAACCACCGGGTGACCCGCGGATTCAACTGCTTGTGCAGGGCCATCCACTGTAGAGGTGCATGGTCCGTGACAAGGGTGAATTCCCGGCCCAACAGGTAGTACCTCAGCTGAGTTATTGCCCATTTAATCGCCAAAGCCTCCCTTTCCACCGCTGCATACCTGGTCCAACAGTTTCCGGCTTAGGAACATGATGGGGTGTTCCACACCATCGACACTTTGGCTCAGCACGGCCCCCAGGCCTGTGTCCGAAGCGTCCGTCTGGAGGATGAAAGGCAAAGAAAAGTTAGGTGCCATCAAAATAGGTGCGGACGTAAGGGCCTGCTTGAAGTCACTAAATGCAGCGCCTGTCTTCTCAGTTGACACCACAATGTTCGGGTCCCTCTTCTTTGTCAAATCAGTCAAGGGCGCCGCTCTCTCCGAGAATTGGGGCACAAACCGGCAGTAGTACCCCGCTAACCCGAGAAAGGCTTGGATCTGCCACTTGGTTCGCGGATGGGGCCATTTCAAAATGGCATCTACTTTGGAGCACTGTGGCCTTACGGTACCCCGGCCCATCAGGTAGCCTAAATATTTGGCTTCGCTCAATCCAAAGAAGCATTTCTTGGGATGAATCCGGAGCCCGGCCTCACCCAGCATCCACAATACCACTTGGACATGCTGTAGGTGTTCCCTCCACGTGCTGGAATAGATGACCACGTCATCCAGGTAGGCAGCACTGTATGAGTTATGAGGCCGAAGCACTTTGTCCACCAGACGCTGGAAGGTTGCTGGAGCCCTGTGTAACTCAAATGGAAGGACACAATATTGCCAGTGTCCACTAGGGGTGCTAAACGCGGTCTTAACCTTTGCAGAGTCCGTTAGAGGAACCTGCCAGTACTCATTTGTCATGTCCAAGCGTGGTCAAATATTGAGCTTGTCCAAACCTCTTGAGGATGTCGTGCAATTGGATAAGCATCAAATTGGGAGACTTGATTAAGTCAACGGAAGTTGTTGCAAAACCTCCAACTCCTGTCAGGCTTACTGACCAATACAATGGAACTGGACCAGGGACTATGACTTTCCTTGATTACTCCTAGTTCCAGCATGTGCTTGATCTCAAGCTCCACTTCAGCTCTTTCTGTCTCAGGAAGACAATAAGGACGTTTTCAGACTATAACCCCGGGCTCTGTCACAATGCCATGCTCAATCAGAGAAGTCCTTCCGGGGTTTTCACTCACAAACTCTGGGACGGACAGGATAATTGTTTCCAGCTCCCGTCGCTGTCTGAGACTTAAATCCGCACCAAAGTTAAGGCTAGCCATGTTAGCAAAGAGCGAGCGGGGCTGACCGGAGGAGGAATCTGGATCCCTGTCCTTCCACAGTTTCAGTAGATTTACATGATAAAATCGCTCCCTCGGCTGATGATTGGGTTGACTCACCAAATAGTTGACGAGTCCTTTCCTCTCCTTAGCTTCGTAGGGACTTTGCCAATGTGCAAGTAACATTGAGTGGGAGGTAGGTACTAGGACCATGACACGATCTCCCGGGCGGAACTCCCGGAGAGTCGTGCCATGGTCGTAATATCGGACCTTTGCTGCTTGTGCCTCTTCCATTTGACTTTTATGGAGGGGCCAAATCTTACCAAATCTATCGCGTAATTGCACAATATATTCCAATATATTTGTAGAGGGAAGAGCCTCTTCTTCCCATCCTTCTTTTAAGATATCTAATATGCCCCGGGGATTTTAAATTTCAGATTTATTGTACTGAGAAGCCTTTGTTGAAGGACTATTTAGATTTAATGGATTTTTTTTATTCTAATTCAGTGTGTAAATGGTCCCACTCAGGAACATGGGCATACATTGGACCTTGTCTTATCTCGTGGTGTATCTGTTCTTAATCTGGAAATTGGTGATGCAGTGTTTTCAGACCTTATGCCTGTCTTTTTTGATTTTGTTCCTCTTTGTCAATCTGTCAATCAAACCGTGAATTCTTGCTTGGCACTGCCATGCTCTTAAGTCTTCCACTGCTGTTCAGTTCTCTGCTGTTTTTAATTATGAAGTGACCTCATAGCCTTGGGTGTCTTCCGTTACTAAGGAGCTAACACTTCAAATTAATTCAGCTTGCCAAACTGTTCTGGACTCTATGGCTCCATTAAAAAGCAGGCAACTAAAGCCCAGCTCAGAGCCATGGTTAAATGCTAATACCCATGCCTTTTAGACGGGAGTGCAGGAGAGCTGAATGGAGGTGGAAAAAGGACAGGTTGCAGATTTCTTTTGAAATTTTGAGAGAAAGTTGGTGAAAGCTTCTAAATCAAAATGTTTTTCTGATGTCATTGTCTCTAACTCTCAGAACCCCTGTGTACCTTTTAACACACTGAGTTCTGTTCTTAATGTTCATGAACCTGTCTATCTGGAAGCTTCTAGGGAAACTTGTGATAAATTTCTTCTCTTTTTTGTAGAGAAAAGCCAAGAAAAATGACACCTTTTATTGGCTAACTAAAAAGATTACAATATGCAAGGTTGTAAGTACTATGGCCCTCATTTAACCACCTTCTCGTGATCCATCCATTTTAATACCTTGTTTGGCTGTGTTTGACCACTTTGAGTCTGTCTCTCTCCCCTTATTTTAAAGCAGCTGGTTTCCAGTATGAAGCCATCTGGCTCCTCCCTTGATGTTGCCACTCCTCAACTTCTTAAGGTTTTTTTTCGACCTTGGGTTGCTCTATTCTTACTCTTATTAATAGTAGTTTAATCTCTAGTGAGGTGCTTACAAATTTTAAACATGCTGTTGTGCAACCCTACACCACTCCATTATGTCAAACTTTAGGCCTATTTCCAAGCTACCTTTTTTGTCTAAACTCTTGGAAAAAGTCATCTATACCCAACTGAAGTCCTTTTTGGATGAACACACAATTCTGGAAGTGTTACAGACTGGGTTTAAAACTCCACTCTCTTAAGGGTTTTTAATGTTTTTAATGATATTCTTTTAACCAGTGGACTCTGGTGACTGTGTACTACTCATGCTTCTGGATTTAACAGCTGCCTTTGACACTATAGACCATGAGATCCTCATCTCCAGGCTGGAGCAATGGGTGGGCATCACAGGTTCAGCTCTCCAATGGTTTAGGTCTTATCGTTCTGATAGAAGTTTTTGTGTCAGCATCAATGATTTTACCTCCATCTTTGCTGCCCTCCCCTGGGGGTACCACAAGGCTCCATCCTGGGACCTCTTCTGTCCTCCTTGTACCTGCTGCCAGAAACATGGTATTTCCTTTCATCTTTATGCGGACGGCTGTCAGGTTTATTTCCCTCTGAAGCACCCTGGTCCATGCTCTGTCCAGCCCCTCCTTGATTGCTTTATTGACATCAGGAGTTGGATGGTATTACATTTTCTACATTTTAATGAGAACATGACAGAAGTCATGTTGTTTAAACCCAATGGCACCAGCGGGACCCCCCTGCATCAACTTTTCTACTGTGGCTAAATATGAGAAATCCATGATCACAAATTTAGGTGTAAAAATGGATTCTACTTTAAAACTTGATAGCCATGTGAATGCAGTTGTAAAATCTTACTTTTTCCAGTTGAGGCGGCTGTCAAAAATCAAGCCTGTTTTGTCTAAACACAACCTTGAAACAGTGATACATGCTTTTATAACTTCTCGTCCAGATTACTGCAATGTGCTTCTTTATGGAAGTACCCAGGCTTTCATTGCTCGCCTAGAGTTGATACAAAATGCAGCTGCTCGATTTTTAACTGGTACAAGCAAGCAAGAGCATATTACCCCAATTTTGGCTTTTCTTCATTGGTTTCCAGTTCATTTTCAAATCCATTTTAAGATTTTTGTATTTGTTTTTAAATCCTTTAATGGCTGTGCCCCATTTTATCTGTTGGAACTGCTACATTCATATGTATCGTCTTACTCTGTAAGGTCAGCAGACCAGATGCTTTGTAAAGATGTAAAGATAGTAGATAGGGCTTTTTCAGTTGCAGATCCAAAACTCTGGAATGATTTGGCTTTGCACGTTAGGCAGGCTTCTTTACTTGCTGTCTTTAACTCTTATTTTAAAACACACTTTTACTCCATGGCTTTTGACCCAGTGTGAGATGTTGACTGGGACGTTATTTGACTGTCTTTGTACTTTTTTATTATGAATTTCTTCAGCTCTTATGTGTTTCTGTTTCTTTTATCCTTTTGGTTATTGTGTGTCTTATATGTTGGGTTTTATTGTACAGCACTTTGGTCAGCCCTGATGTTGTTTTTAAAGTGCTTTATAAATAAATAAATAAATAAAGATTCAGTTTTCTAGTGGCAGAATTTATTAAATATTGGCTAATGTTTGGAAAATATAAGTAATCAGGCAGAAAGCTTTCCTTTTAATTAGGAAGTGTACTTAGGCGAAGAAATTTATTATCACACTAGCTGTGTAAGCCCGTGCTGTAAAATGTCCGGAGTCCTAGAAACTATTTAAATTGTCAGAAGAAAAATTGAAACTTTAAGATGTCAAGTAGTTGAAAAGAACTACTATGGGCATTTCTCTCCTAGGAGAATTTGTTTTGCAGACGTGCTTGCATCACTTGTGCATTAGCGGCAGGAGGAAAAGTAAAATGGATACCGTTTAGCCGATGTTAGGGCTAAGCGACTTTGTCTTTCTTCTGAGGTTTCGCTTTGCTGATGTGCTGGCCTCACTTGTGTTATTAGCGGCTAAGTGAGTTTTCTGTTTCCTCAGAGGTGGAGCCCTTACCCCGACTCCACCTCTCACTTCCGGGACAGAAAAACACACTTCCATGCATAGACATTTATATATAAGATAATTGTGTGTTTTCTTTTTAAATCATACCGATAATTAAAATCACCCAGATGGGCTTGATCAAAAGTTTACACATGTTGTGGTTGATTATAAACACACAAGTTGGCACACACAGGTTCAAATTAAGGGCAATTAAGGGGAGTGTCCACACCTGTAACTTCTTTGATTGTAATCAGGGTCTGTATATAAATAGTCAGAACTGCATTGACTTTGCTGGATACCAAACCATGGGGAAAGTAAAAGCACTGTCAAATGACATGAGAGAAAAAGTTGTTGAATTGTATAAATCAGGAAAAGGATATAAAAAGACATTGAGAGGTCTAAAAATTCCTGTCAGTAGTGTTCAAATTCTGATAAAGAAGTGGAAAGTTAGGGGTTCTAGTCTGGTAGACCAACCAAGATTTCAGCCACAACTGCTGAAGAGATATCTATGTAGCAAAACTGCATTGACTGAGAATTACAATGGGCATGAAAATAATATTTAATTTACTGTATATAACAGAGGCATTACATTATGAACTATAATGAAGATTGCTAAAAATGTAATTAGACTAAATCCATGTAGTCCTAAAAAAGACAAACATTCTAAAAATTATTTACTTCAAATGCGTGTTACTTGCATTTTGCCAGTTTTACTTCAGCCATAGTTCCATTATATCCTGAATAATCAGTTTTAGTGAATACAATCTTCTTCAATGATTTACAGTTGAAAGATATTTTCTGCATAATTTGTAACGGATTTTACCGTTCTTTCATGTATTTGAAATTCCTTTGGCATTTTTATACACTCATGTCCTTTAATAATCTTACTCGAGATTTGCTTTAATTGTGCTACAGTGTTTATATTGAGCATAGAGTGTGTCATCAACCTGACAAATCTTCACTGCAGGCAAAAAGACTCCTTTCAGTTGGATACTTCATGGAATTCTAAAAGTGACTCATAGAAAAAAGCTGAATACTTATACAAAAAGTTTAAGTAATTTGGAGGCATTCATAGAATATTATAATTTTTATGTTTATTTTTAAATTTATCAGTGGAACAATCATAGGTATATTATTGTAAGTGTTTTGACAAGATGTATCAACCTGGGGAAGGCATCAATGATGAGTTATCAACAATATGAGCTGACATTCCATTATTTAAAAGAGCAGCTGCAGGGAGCTTATAAAAAGGGCAAACCAGCCAAAGTCATGAATTCCAACTAATGCAGTAACATCAAGCCATCCTTCTAAGCACCTAAAAGAGCGATGTAAAAAAGCAAGATTCAATTGGGCCTGTGCCAACAAGCACATTGGCATGGCACTACAACATTAAATAAAATATAAATATAAAGATAAGCAATAACATATAATTCATAAGGCAGTAGGTTTGTTATTTAATTCATCCATCCATTATCCAACCCGCTATATCCTAACTACAGGGTCACGGGGGTCTGCTGGAGCCAATCCCAGCCAACACCGGGTGCAAGGCAGGAAACAAACCCCGGGCAGGGCACCAGCCCACCACAGGGTGCGCACACACACACACACACACACACCCACATTAGGGACAATTTTTTTAGAATCACCAATGCACCTAACCTGCATGTCTTTGGACTGTGGGAGGAAACCGACACAGACACAGGGAGAACATGCAATCTCCACGCAGGGAGGACCTGGGAAGCGAACCCAGGTCTCCTTATTGCAAGGCAGCAGCACTATCCACTGCGCCACCGTGCTGCCTGTTATTTAATTTATTATTAAATTATTCCTAAAGGAAAAATAATTTATTCATAAAAAGTCTTTAACAAGGAAAGTACTAAGAAGTTTAGATACAAAGTATGCAATAATCATCAATTCATACATTTTCAACCTTGTTTGACCTACACACTCTAAACCAGTGCCTATCACATCAGATTCTGGCACAAGGAGACTGGGTTTGTGTCACTGGCTGTGTGATATTTAAACTTTTTCTCCATGTATGAAATGTTCCTACAGGTGTGATATATTTACTTTCACATTCAAAAAACATATTTAATATTGATATGTTTATATAAAGCTTGAATCATCACCTTGGTACTTCATGTATTTACCTTCAGGCCTTTCATTCCAAGTTATCTTTACATTTCCATATTCTCTTCTATACTTTCAAGTCACTTTTTTCCTTCAGTACAATATTACTAGAATACAACAGCACCACACCAATCCTGCAGTAATTTACTTGTGTCACCACCTACATCATTATCATAAAAAGCAACAAACTTTGACTGGGTCCCTAGTGTAGCTCCACCTTCAGCTCAAAACTTTCCCCAACTTCATCTGCTGTACTGAACACCTTTCATGCTTCCTAATCCATTGACAAAACTTCAGACACAAAGCATGTGTTCACACCTAATTTTCACCAACTGTCATTTACCTTCTCCAAATCTACAAATGCATACTGCAGTTCTTTTCCCTTCACCTAATACTTTTCCTGCATTTACCTGATAGCAAACATCACATTTGTCATTTCCTTCCTAAGCATGAGACAAAACTGCATTTCACTGACTTTCACCTAATTCCTTATTATTTTCTCAAGTACTGTCAACCACCTTCATTATCAGCTTAATATAGCACACACTCCAAAAGAAAACACTTTCCTTTGTAAACTGGAATGAGCACACTTCTTCTACAATCTTAAAGAATCCTACTTCACACATGTCCTGGATAGAGAAAGATATAACCATTTTGGGGCTGCAGACATTTTGCTTAGAAGCCACAGAAGGATATATTTAGAAGAATGTTTTGCTCAGACAAGTTATAATAAATTATATTTGGACACTGGAACTTTGCTCACAGATTTTCCATATTGAGCGACACCATGAGACTTTGTTTCAATATTTTGATACTCCTTAGACAAATACATAGTGTACGGTATACATATTATCTATTTTATCTTAGTGTATAACTCGTATTATAATCTTAGGTTAGAATGACTGATCAATTTCTGACACAAACGCCAGGTGTAACATATTTATCCCAAGAGAACAAGGCGTAGACTATATAAATAATCATGATGAGATAAGGTGCCTGGACATACTTGCATGCTTGACAATTAAAACATTTGGAATATGCTGTCCATCACCACAGTTAGTCAATTATCAGTGTGTAAGATCTTGACCCCACTTAGATCATTTGGTATAAAGGACCTAACTTCTGAAGCTAAAAAGAGAGACCATCGATCTGGGCATCAAAGAACACCTATGTATGAGCCTGACTTTAGAATCATGACAAACTGCCCAGAGGGCAAGTTTCTCCTCTGAAAAAAAGAGATTTTCTTTGGTGCTAGCTTTCATATCCTTACAGAAAGCATTGTTTAGGTCTTTTGACCTTGCAACAAGGGTGTATTTTTGTTAGGGTTTTATATCCAGACATTGCTGTTCATTAGTATTTTCTGTCATTCATGCTTTCTGCTTTTATTAATTTATTGTAATAAATTCTGCTTTACTTTTAAGTTTCTATGCTTTGTCTGTTAATCTTGAGTGACTGAGATAATAAAGTGAATACTGGGCACCTGGTGGGAAGACAGCCTTTTCTTTCCCACAGGGTTTGCTGGCTGAAGGAGAGAATGTCCTATAGTGAGCAGCATGGAAGGAAATAACATGCTGTTTGTTAAATGGAATTAACTAAAGGTATATCAGCCTCAAGTATCTATCGTACATTCAGGGACACCTGTGTAGATTACTCAAATCAAGGCTAGTAAGTCTCTATGTGGAGTACTAAGGAGTGATAAGCTCTGCAGGAACCACTGATAATCAGTGCTTAAGTGGGTAGGGTGTATGTGTGTGTGTCTTTCTTGGTAAGTGTGAAGCTTAGGGTGTGACAGAGTAAACCAAACCACAACAAACTTAGTGAGTCCCATTCACCCCACAATAATATGACATAAATTGTGTTGTGTAGCTCTTTCAGATATTCAATTAAATGTTCTTAGACTGCCTTCAATATTCCACTCCACTTTTTCCCACTATATTTATCTTCTTCAGGGCTTTTTCAGCCTTGTCAATAAAAAAATGTACAGTTCAATTTTTCTGTTTTCCCACAATTCATATTATTACTCAATTCATTGTCTTCATTTAGTAACTTCTACATGTACTTCTCCCAGGTATCCATAACCTCACTACTATCAATCATAAAGTTTCCTTTACAATTACTACATTTTGTCTTTTTTTTGCTTTCAGCTTTGCCTGAACACATGCCTCTTTTCTTTCTAATTTTGCTATTCCCTTTCAAACATGCACCTATTTTCTTTTTATGGTTTCACAAATACTTTTCTGACATTTCAGTTTGTTTCTTTATAGATATCCTTAGTGGTTACCCAAATTTCCATTTGACATAGATAGGTGGGTTCACTGAAATTGCTTTATATATCTCATTTGTATGTTATCGAAAAGGAGGTGTTGGACCAGAAATATGTAAGGCCAGATGCCCTTCCTGCCCTTCTTTCCTAGTTGTCTGTTACAAAACATAAGAATGGCAGTAACCTAATTCTAACCCAAGGTTGAAGAGATATAAAATGAACCAATTCAATAAAATGAATGAATTAAATAAAATCAAATAATGTACAAATGCACATGCATATTAAAAAAAATAATTTACTCCTCTAAATCACGAAGCCACAGTGGAAGAAATATAAAAAATAAGTAATTACACACATGTTGCCTAAGCGGCTTTTTTCTAGTGTTTGATAGTAGTATAAATGAACATGCTTTTCCAGGCTTAAGAATATTTCAGGTAGATTGGTTCAGAGAAATAGTTTTGTTTCTATCGTTTAGCAATGAATCAAATAAGATATGAGAATAACAAAGTGAAAGACAAAAAAATGAAAATATTAAGCTAAATGAGAGAACAGAAGGACAATTCAAAACATGGGCAGAAAAACAGCAGGACCTCTGAACAGAGGAGTTCTAATGCCAATCACATTATGTGTCATTTGGGGGTGGAAGTATAATCTGTGAAACTGGATGTACTGATAATTTGCCTTTTCAAAGCAGCAAGATGCATTTTGATATACTGCATTCCAGCACAGGAATATGTCACTGAGGAGGAGATAATGCTTCCACATCACAGTAATTGGGAGGTTTTGGTAGAACAATTTACACAACAGGGAATAAATGGCAGAAACAGGGCCTAGAAGGAAAGAGAGAAAGACGCTGAGAGAAAGGTTAAAAGGGTGTGTGGGGGTTGAAAGAGCAGTTTTGAATGTAAGCACACATATTAGGCTTTCAAAGCTGACTGTAGCTTTCAGTATGGGAAAGAAACAGGAGGTAACAGCAAAATTTCAAATTATGGAAGGTACAAACCCACTGCTTAAATAGATGTTACTATATAAGAATAAAACGTGGAGCATCTAGAAAATATTTATCCACTCTTCTCCCATGGATTGCCATCAATTGCAATTGCATTATTTTTGAAATACAGATGCTTTTATGTATAATTTTATCTTGACTCTCAAATAACATTCAACAACATGTCATAAGTAAGCAAAACAAAAGTTTTAGAACAGGATTTTAATACAAAAGTTATGAGAGGCTACATGATTGCTTTGAATAGTATGCAAGGACATATTACGCTAACCAAACCGGAAATAAGCATATAGATGAAATGGATGTATGCCTTTTTAGATCAGGAAAAGAAAGGTAAGCATCAATTATGGAAATGGTAAATAGGATATGAATTAACTGATTTTTTTGCAGTTTCATGCTACTTAAGAAATTATTGTATACTGACATTTATCCACTAATATGCGTATCAAGAAATGTGGCTCATGTGAGTTATAAAATTGAACCACAACCAACTTAGACTTTTGCCAGAAAATCCATGATAAGGTCTGTAAAATGTGAGCAAACATACAGAAATTTTATCTAAGATGTGAAGCTGAATGGAAATGTTTAAAGGTGAGATTCTACGAAAGAAATCAAATCATTTTGCATCAAGATAATACTCCAGGACCATGTCAATAGGAGTGAGAAATGAGGTGGGAGGGCTGCTTGCACTAGTTGGTGTGTGTTTAACCAGTGTAAGGCTCCCCAAACCCCTTTAAAGATGGCAGTACTTCAGACTGATTAAATAAAATCAACATACTAACAATCAACATATCATCAGAAATGTGAAAATGTTAGTGAATTAAATGTATGTTGGAATGTACATATCGCATGATATTTTTGTGTTCAGGAGGTGTTTTTTGTCAGCTGCATTCAAATTGCTAGCACGGTCCAGGGTCCAGACTAGAATCCATGTCTAGTTCCTATTAGTATGGAGTTTTCACATTCTTTTTGCATAGGCCTGGAATTTCCTTTGGCTATTCCAGTTTTGCTCAGAGAACCCACAGATGCGAATGGTGGGCATATTGAAAGTCCAGTCTTAATAATGAAGGTGCTAGAGTGGTTCTTCAAAACAATGCCATAGGGGAACCATTTTTTGGTTTCAAAAAGACCCATCCACATGAAGGTTCCAGAAAAGAATCATTATTTAAATCTGTAACAGGATCCATACAATAAATATCCATGAAAAGATGGGAAGAGATTTGTGAAATACCAATGGGTCATGATTTTAAAAGGACTCTTGCTGCATGCATATAGTAACACAGGCTAAGTCCAGGGTTTCTTAATCTGTTAGTTCTCTGCTAGCTAGCCTACCATACATTATAGATTTCAGGTTTCTTCTACATATTAGTAAGTTTTTTCAAAGCCGAAAGAACAGGGGCCTCATGTATAAATGGTGCATACGCAAAATCACTTTGTATAAAACCTAAACTTGGTGTAAAGCCACACACATTTCCACGGTAGCTCATACCCTGTCGTACGCACGTTCTCCGCTTGGTTTTGCAGACTGGCAGCACCCAGCGTCAAAGCAGTGCTACTGTTCCTGTGTGTTTACCCTTTCTTTTTTAGATCCACATCCCTGACTCAGCTTTATAAATACACTGAAATTAACCGCATATTGTTTATTAGTTTAATGCATCATGGTTGTAATTAACCTGTAACAATCTAATGGTCCACAGAAAACTATTCTAATACCATAACTGCTTTAGCGTTGTCTCTCTCACTGCACCTTCTTCTTCTTTCAGCTGCTCCCGTTAGGGGTTGCCACAGCGGATCATCTTTTTCCATATTACTCTCACTGCACCACTTGGAGTATTTATATCACTGTATCTGATTGTGAATCACAGCTGTACTGCAGCTGATTGGAAAGAGAATTATCGGTATACAGCATCAAGCACACGCTGCCTCAGCCATGCTGTCTATTGACTGCATATGGCAAAGAGCCTTTCCTGTACTGACCTCGCAGTTCAGAAACAGTTTCATCCAAAGAACTCTAAACGCACTCAATCAATCCATCAAGTGCTCCTTGTAGAACTGTTTGTACTTATAAGTACAATTACCTCACTGTAAACTTGCAATACAGTTATAATATTGCACAACCAGAGCCACTTTATAAAGCACGTATTTATATATGATGACAATATCATTTTTAAGATTAAATGCAGCAAAATATGTTTATCTATACTAATTAATAAAAGGCAAAGCCCTCACTGACTCACTGACTCACTGACTGACTGACTGACTGACTGACTCATCACTAATTCTGCAACTTCCCGTGTAGGTGGAAGGCTGAAATTTGGCAGGCTGATTCCTTACAGCTTACTTACAAAAGTTAGGCAAGTTTCATTTCGAAATTCAACGCATAATGGTCATAACTGGAACCTCTTTTTTCACAATATACTGTAATGGACGGCAGCTCGATGGCCGTGGGAGGAGGAGTTGAGTGTCACG
Source organism: Erpetoichthys calabaricus (assembly GCF_900747795.2). Classification (NCBI taxonomy): domain Eukaryota; kingdom Metazoa; phylum Chordata; class Cladistia; order Polypteriformes; family Polypteridae; genus Erpetoichthys; species Erpetoichthys calabaricus. The sequence goes on from NC_041397.2 coordinate 150,857,379, forward strand.
TCATCACGCCTCCCACGTAATCATGTGAAAAGACTGTGAACGCAGTAGGGACAAATGAAGGAGGAGCCGCAAACAGCGAAGAACAAAAAATTCATTAAACAATTGAGAAGGGAGCGAAACAATAAGAAGCGAGCGAGTGAAGCATACAAGCATCTTCATAAGGGAAACAAAGCACGGTGTAAAACGTAAGTTTAAATTAAGTTTATAGAAACGCTCCCGCTGCGGATTGCAATAACATATTCGCGAGATAAAAGTTTAATGAGAAGACACGAGGTATAAACGAACCACACGCCGTAGCGCAACGTTAGGGGCAACAGTTTCAACC